>NC_089675.1:2500-257500 GCF_037042795.1 Molothrus aeneus | reverse complement strand
TGCCCGTGCTGCCCGGGCCCCCCGTGCAGATGCCTTCTGTCATTTCGGTGAGAGAACCTTCCAGAGCCCTGCCCTGCCCTGCTCACACTCTCCGTGCCTCCCCTCCCAGCCTGGGGGCTGCAGGAGGGGCAGAGGGCAATCAGTCCCTTTGGAAAAACCCAAATCCGTGCCCTGACAGATGGGTGGCACTGCCAGGCAGGGCTGGGAGCCACAGGGTCCTGAGGAGCTGCTTCCATTGGGAGCAGCCTGCTCTGAGGGAAGGGAAGGGAAGGGAAGGGAAGGGAAGGGAAGGGAAGGGAAGGGAAGGGAAGGGAAGGGAAGGGAAGGGAAGGGAAGGGAAGGGAAGGGAAGGGAAGGGAAGGGAAGGGAAGGGAAGGGAAGGGAAGGGAAGGGAAGGGAAGGAGCTGCCCCTTCGCTGTGCTCCGCGCTGGGTGATTCTGGCACAGCCACCCTGGGTGGCAGCAGCAGCTGTCGGGGGCGACAGGGGCTGGGCGTTTGCCAGCCCCGCTCTGCCAGAGCTCCCGCAGGGCTGCTCCAGTGCCAGCGCCTCTGTCCTGCTCCCCACAGCTGGCCCGGCCCCTGGCCATGGTGCCCAACATCCCCGGCATCCCCGGGCCCCCCAGCAGCAGCAGCAGCAGCGGCAGCGGCAGCAGCAGCGGGTCCCTGTCGCCCTCAGCGCTCCCGGTGCACTCTGAAGCCAAAATGGTGAGGGGCAGGGAGGGGGCAGGGGGGCCCTCAGCCTCCAGCAGCTCCTGGCCAGAGAGCCAGGGAAGGGATTTGGCACCAGGCACCCCTGGCTCCCTCAGCACACTCCAGATCCCGCTGTGGGCACTCAGGGATTGGGCTGGACACTGCCGGTGCCCGTGTCCAGCGGGGTCCCTCCCCAGGCTGTCTGTCTGATGTGCCTTTTCTGATGTGCCTTTTTCTCCCCTGGCAGAGGCTGAAGGCCAGCCTGGCAGCCTCCTCCTCGCTGAACGGCAGCAGCCTGGCCGTGGGCTCGGCCAGCACCATGGTGACCGCGCGGCCGGAGCAGAGCCAGGGGGGCCAGCACCCCGACACCCCCTCACCAGCGCAGCCACAGGTGTGTGTGTGTGTGTGTGCGTGTGTGCGTGTGTGCGTGTGTGTGCTGCTGCTCTGCTGCTGCCCTGGGGCTGGGCTGGGGCGCCCAGGGCTTGGCGGGGAGCACAAAACCTCCCAGCATCCTCCCTGCGCTGCAGAATGGGTTAAAACCTCTTCATTCCAGGGCTGCTCAGCACTGAGGCACTCCCAGCACACCAGGCAGGGGCTGCAGCCCTGCTTCATCTGCCTGGCAGCCCTGGGAAGGAGCATTTCCCCTCTTCTCCCTGCCCAAATCTGGGTTAAATGCTCCTCGCTCAGGCCATCAGCCGGGCTGGCTCCTGCAGCAGCCAAATGCCAGCAGCCTCCATCAGCGTGGCCACCTGCTCCAGCCCGGCTGGGCTTGCAGAGTTTAATCTCCATATGCTGCACCGGGGCTGGGCCGGCTCTGTGGGGCTGGGCCAGCTCTGTGGGGCTCCGGTGTGGGGCTGGGGCTGCTCCACTGCCAGCCCTGGCTGCTCTCCCTTTGTTCTCCCCAATAAAACTGGGGCCCTACAAAACCTCCCGTTCCCCGTTGCCTCCCAGAGCTTGTTTGGCTGGAGGTTTTGAGGGGAAAATTAATTTTTAAAGCAAATTACATTCTTAAAAGCCGGGATTTGCTGCTGCCCTGAGCAGCGACCGTGCCGGGCGGTGGCAGCGGGACCGAGCTCCGCTCTGCTCTGCGGTGCCAGCGCCGTGTCCTGCCTGTCCCAGAGCCACTGCTGAGCACAGGCCCTGTCCCCATCCCCTGTCCCCATCCCCTGTCCCCTGTCCCTGTCCCTGTGCCCCATGTCCCTGTCCTCTGTCCCCTGTTCTTGCCCCCTGTATCTGTGCCCCATCCCCATGCCCAGCTCTCCCTGTCCCTGTGCTGTCCCCAGGTGTCCCCAGCCCGTGCCCAGCTCTCCCTGTCCCTGTCCTGTCCCCAGCCCGTGCCCAGCTCTCCCTGTCCCTGTCCTGTCCCCAGCCCGTGCCCAGCTCTCCCTGTGCTGTCCCCAGGTGTCCCCAGCCCGTGCCCAGCTCTCCCTGTCCCTGTCCTGTCCCCAGCCCGTGCCCAGCTCTCCCTGTGCTGTCCCCAGGTGTCCCCGGCCCAGCCCGTGCCCAGCTCGGGCGGCCGCAGGCGCCGTGCGGCTGACGAGGATCCGGACGAGCGCCGGCAGCGCTTCCTGGAGCGGAACCGCGCGGCCGCCTCGCGCTGCCGGCAGAAACGCAAGCTCTGGGTGTCCTCGCTGGAGAAGAAAGCCGAGGAGCTGACGAGCCAGAACATCCAGCTGAGCGTGAGTGGGGCACGGGGCTGGGCACGGCCCTGGGCTTTTGGGAAGCTCCGAGGAGGTTTTGGGAAGCTCCGAGGAGTTTTTGGGACACTCTGGGGGTTTTGGGACGCTCTGAGGAGTGACTCAGGTCTGTGTGTGTCTGTGTGTCCCCTCAGAACGAGGTGACGCTGCTCAGGAACGAGGTGGCTCAGCTGAAGCAGCTGCTGCTGGCCCACAAGGACTGTCCTGTCACAGCCCTGCAGAAGAAGACCCAGGGCTACCTGGGTGAGTGATGGCACCGCCGGGCCGGGCTGGGCTGGGCCGGGCTGGGCTGGGCTGGGCCAGGCTGGGCTGGGCCAGGCTGAGCTGGGCTGGGCTGGGCTGGGCTGGGCTGGGCCAGGCTGAGCTGGGCCAGGCTGAGCTGGGCTGGGCTGGGCTGGGCTGGGCTGGGCCAGGCTGGGCTGGGCCAGGCTGAGCTGAGCTGGGCCGGGCTGGGCTGGGCCAGGCTGGGCTGGGCCAGGCTGAGCTGGGCCCTGCCTGCCACCCCCTGTCACCCCCTGTCTGTCGGGGTCACTGCAGGGCAGGGCTGGCACAGCACAGGACCCAGCAGGGAGTGCAGAGTGCAGGGCTGGGCCAGGACACCCTAAAACCCCCTCAGAGCCCCCCAGGGCATTCCTGCCCATCCCACTGAGGGGGATCCCCCAGATTGTCCCTGCGACCTTGGGGTGGCACCCGCTGCCATGAGGGCAGTGCCAGGGCAGGGTTTGTGTCCCTGTGTCCCCCAGGTTTGTGTCCCTGTGTCCCCCCCCCAGGTTTGTGTTTATGTGTCCCCCAGGTCTGTGTCCCTGTGGCCCCCCAGGTTTGTGTCCCTGTGTCCCCCAGGTTTGTGTCCCTGTGTCCCCCAGGTCTGTGTCCCTGTGTCCCCCCAGGTTTGTGTCCCTGTGTCCTCTGGGTTTGTGTCCCTGTCCCCCCAGGTTTGTGTCCCTGTGTCCCCCGGGTTTGTGTCCATGTGTCCCCCGGGTTTGTGTCCCTGTGTCCCCCCCCCAGGTTTGTGTCCCTGTGTCCCCCGGGTTTGTGTCCATGTGTCCCCCGGGTTTGTGTCCATGTGTCCCCCCAGGTTTGTGTCCCTGTGTCCCCCCAGGTTTGTGTCCCTGTGTCCCCCCCCCAGGTTTGTGTCCCTGTGTCCCCCGGGTTTGTGTCCCTGTGTCCCCCAGGTCTGTGTCCCTGTGTCCCCCAGGTCTGTGTCCCTGTGTCCCCCAGGTTTGTGTCCCTGTCCCCCAGGGGTGTCTGGCTGCTGTGGCTCCAGCCCAGCCCTGATCACCCCTTGGAAATTCCAAATTTGCTGCTCCACACCAAGGCCAGGCTCCCTCCCTCCACGACATCCTGGAGCTCCATTGCTCATTCTCTGCCATCCCCACCCGGCTGCCTCGGCTTGGCAGTTAAAAGAAAAAAAAAAGGAAAAGGCTCCTTTTTATCTCCTTTTCTTCCCATAATTTTCTCTTTTTTTTAATGCTGGCTGTTTCATTATAACCAAGCCGGGAGCTAAACACGATCTGGGTCCTGCTGCCCTCCCTGCAATGCCAATTCCAGGCTGCTGAGAGGCTTTGGGAGGACGCTGGAGTCCTCTAGTGTTCCTTGGAAAAACGGGAGGATGGGCTGAGAGAGTGGGAACTGCAGGAACACAGGGAGAAAAAGGGGGAAAATTATCTAAGAAATGAAACTTCAGCGTTCTGGGGGCTGTGCCTCGCCCCGTCTGGGGCTCTGGGGTTCTGCCCTGCCTGGTGGGGCACAGGGATGGGCTGGAGGGGTCCTGGCACAGCCCCTGTCACCCCTGGCTGGCTCTGAGCCCCTCAGTGTCCCCAAATCCCCAAGCCCCAGCCCTGCAGAGGGTGGGGGCTCCCCGCTTCTCCCTGCTCATCCCGATTCCCCCTCAGCAGCAGGAATTCATCCACATCTGCAGGCTAAGAATGAGACTCCCCCCTTCCCCCCTGCCCCTTTTTATGGCCGAGATTTGTGGCCAGGCAGGTCCTGCACCAAGCCCCAGGTCCCTGATGGGGTTGCAGCTGCCCTGGGCACTCTGAGCTTTATTGGAAATCTGCACTCTTGGGGTGCCAGGGCAGGAGATGGCTCTGCTCAACCTTCCCAGCCCGGGACAAGGGAGGGGTTGAGCCCCACGCCTGATTTTTGTTGGGGTTTCACGTGCCACAAACATCCCAGCTCTGCCTTTGTTTGCTTCTGAAAGGGAGGTGGAATTCCCTGCTGGCACCTCTGGGTGCAGAGCTCTGGGTTGTTGGTTTTTGCTGGGGTTTCACGTGCCACAAACATCCCAGCTCTGCCTTTGTTTGCTCCTGCCAAGGGAGGTGGAATTCCCTGCTGGCACCTCTGGGGCATCTGAGATCTCCCAGGTGATCCCCAGGCTCTGCCTCCCAAAATTCTGGAAGAACAAAGGGAAGGAGGGCTCTGCCTTTGTCTGCCCCCGTCCCCTCACGGGGCTGCAAATTCCCCGAAAAACGCAGCAGGCAAAGCCTCGTGATGGGCTGTGATTGATTTTTATGGCTTGGGAAGCAGTAAAGAGCAAAGCAGGTGATTTAGGTAAAAAATGCCCCCCAAAGCCCAGCTCCTGGGCCTGCTGAGGGCATCCTGCTCCCCCTGGCAGGTGGGGAAGGGGCTGCTCAGCCTCGGCTCCAAAACCTGGGGGGAAATTAATTCCCGTTAATGAGGAATGGATGGGCAGGGAATGAGCGGTGGGATGAAGGCTGTGCCAGTGCTGCCCTCCTCGGGAAGCTGTGCTGCTTCCTGCCTGGAATTGAGGAGGATCCAGCAGCTCCTTGGGATGGGGCTGCAGTCCCAGCGGGAGGGTGGGGAGGGTCCCTGTGTCCCAGCTCCTGCTCCTGTCCCTGTCCTGCCCCCGTATGCCCTGGGGTTGGCTTCTCGCTGCTCCAGGCTGGAGCGTGCAGCCCGTTCCTGCTGGTCCCTGATCCTCCTCTGGGCCAGCAGCCCCATTGCCACCCCAAACCAGCCCCATTGCCACCCCAAACCAGCCCCACTGCCACCCCAAACCAGCCCCACTGCCACCCCAAACCAGCCCCATTGCCACCCCAAACCAGCCCCGTTCCGCACCCCAAACCAGCCCCATTCCCAAACCAGCCCCGTTCCGCACCCCAAACCAGCCCCACTGCCACCCCAAACCAGCCCCGTTCCGCACCCCAAACCAGCCCCGTTCCGCACCCCAAACCAGCCCCATTCCCAAACCAGCCCCATTCCCAAACCAGCCCCACTGCCACCCCAAACCAGCCCCATTCCCAAACCAGCCCCACTGCCACCCCAAACCAGCCCCGTTCCCAAACCAGCCCCACTGCCACCCCAAACCAGCCCCACTGCCACCCCAAACCAGCCCCGTTCCGCACCCCAAACCAGCCCCATTCCCAAACCAGCCCCATTCCCAAACCAGCCCCATTCCCAAACCAGCCCCATTGCCACCCCAAACCAGCCCCGTTCCCAAACCAGCCCCATTGCCACCCCAAACCAGCCCCGTTCCCAAACCAGCCCCACTGCCACCCCAAACCAGCCCCATTCCCAAACCAGCCCCATTGCCACCCCAAACCAGCCCCACTGCCACCCCAAACCAGCCCTGTTCTGCACCCCAAACCAGCCCCGTTCCCAAACCAGCCCCGTTCCCCCCCAGCCCATGCCCTGTCCCCCCGGTGCTGCCCCCGCCGTCCCTGACCCTCTCCTCTCCCGCTCCTGTCCCGCAGAGAGCCCCAAGGAGAGCTCGGAGCCCTCGGGCTCGCCCGCGCCCGTCATCCAGCACAGCTCGGCCTCGGCCGCTCCCAACGGGCTCCGCTCGGCCGCCGAGGCCGTGGCCAGCTCGGTGCTGGCCCACATGGCCGGGCAAAGGACAGAGCTGGCCGTGCCCGCGGCCTCGCCCGTCATCATGGCCCCACAGTCGCACTCTGCCGGCAGATGATGGCCCCGGGCTGGGGGCACCCACACGGACTGAGCACAGCCTGCACCGACCACGGGGCGCGGGGCCTTCCCTGTCCTGTCTGGGGTCTGTTCCGAGGGGTGCAGGACCTTCCCTGTCCCTCCTGGGGTCTGTTCTGAGGGGCACCGCAGGGACCTTCCCTGTCCTGTCTGGGCTTGTGTTCCATGGGGCACCAGGACCTTCCCTCTCCTGTCTGGGGTTCTGTTCCACAGGGCTCTGGGACCTTCCCTCTCCTGTCTGGGTTCTGTTCTTCTGGTTCTGGTTCAGTTTGAGTTAAGGGCGGCTCTGGCGCTTTCCCCCCCAATGGAGCCCCAGGGAGGGCGGGTTCAGGGCTCCTGTGGCTGACACTAAATCTGGGGAGCCCCAGGTGCTGGCCCTGTCCCCGGGCAGGGGGCTGTGGCACTCCGGGGACACTCCGTGCTGTCCCCGGGCAGGGGGCTGTGGCACTCTGGGGACACTCCGTGCTGTCCCCGGGCAGGGGGCTGTGGCACTCTGGGGACACTCTGTGCTGTCCCCGGGCAGGGGGCTGTGGCACTCCGGGGACACTCCGTGCTGTCCCCGGGCAGGGGGCTGTGGCACTCTGGGGACACTCCGTGCTGTCCCCGGGCAGGGGGCTGTGGCACTCCGTGCTGTCCCCATGTGCTGTCCCCATGCTGCAGGGGGCACAGGAGGCTGTGACATCCCTGCTGTCCCCGTGCTGCCCCCCAGGCTTGTCCCCACTCCCCAAATTGTTGCACCTTCACCAGGAGCCTCCTGGAGCTCTGGGCTCTGGGACCGAGGGCTCCTCCCTGCCCCAGCCCCAGCCCCTGCCCCAGCCATGGGGGAGTTTTGGGAGCCAGGACTGCTCTGGGCTTGTGCCCCAGCAGCTGGGACAAGGGGACAGCGTGGGACAAGGGGACAGCGTGGGACAAGGGGACAGCGTGGGGCTGGGGACAGTGTGGGGCTGGGGACAGTGTGGGACAAGGGGACAGCGTGGGGCTGGGGACAGCGTGGGGCTGGGGACAGCGTGGGACAAGGGGACAGCGTGGGGCTGGGGACAGCGTGGGGCTGGGGACAGCGTGGGACAAGGGGACAGCGTGGGGCTGGGGACAGTGTGGGACAAGGGGACAGCGTGGGACAAGGGGACAGCGTGGGGCTGGGGACAGCGTGGGGCTGGGGACAGTGTGGGACAAGGGGACAGCGTGGGGCTGGGGACAGTGTGGGACAAGGGGACAGCGTGGGACAAGGGGACAGCATGGGGCTGGGGACAGTGTGGGACAAGGGGACAGCGTGGGGCTGGGGACAGACGGGTCCCCAGGCGCTCAGGGGCTGCTCCGGGCCGGGTGCTGGGACAGGGACGGCCTGGCCAGGGCTGCTCCTGCATTCCCAGGGAATGGGAGTGGGACACAGGCAGGGCCAGCTGGCAGTGACAGCAACGGGAGTGCCCAGAGCGGCCCCAGCCCGGCTCCCTGGGCAAACCCAGCCCTGGTACCCTGGGCAAAGCCAAACCCAGCCCTGGTACCCTGGGCAAAGCCAAACCCAGCCCCGGCTGCCCTGGGCAAAGCCAAACCCAGCCCCGGCTGCCCTGGGCAAACCCAAACCCAAACCCAGCCCCGGCTCCCTGGGCAAACCCAAACCCAAACCCAGCCCTGGCTCCCTGGGCAAAGCCAAACCCAGCCCCGGCTGCCTGGGCAAAGCCAAACCCAAACCCAGCCCCGGCTTCCTGGGCAAAGCCAAACCCAGCCTCGGCTGCCCTGGGCAAACCCAAACCCAAACCCAGCCCTGGTACCCTGGGCAAAGCCAAACCCAGCCCTGGTACCCTGGGCAAAGCCAAACCCAAACCCAGCCCTGGTACCCTGGGCAAACCCAAACCCAAACCCAGCCCCGGCTCCCTGGGCAAAGCCAAACCCAGCCCCGGCTCCCTGGGCAAAGCCAAACCCAGCCCCGGCTGCCCTGGGCAAACCCAAACCCAGCCCCGGCTGCCTGGGCAAACCCAAACCCAAACCCAGCCCCGGCTGCCCTGGACAAGCCCAGCGCACGCCCTGGGAGCAGCTCCCCCTCACGGACCCCGGTGACCTCAGTAATGGTGGCCTTAAATCACGGGACTGTTCTGAGGGAGGGAGCGGGAACGGGGTCGGGGTTTGGGGACCGAGCCTCTGTCGCTGCCCGGCCGGGGCAGACAAAGGAGCCACCCCTGAGCTGGGCAGGGGCAGGTGCCACCCTCCACGCCAGGAGCTGGGATCGGGTCCCTTGTGCTGCTGGGGGGACACCGGGCTCTGTGCTGGGTGTGCCCGGGTGGCTCCAGAGCTTCCCCAGGAACCGCAGATGGAGCCGGGAATGGGAAATGATGGGGAATAATGGGGAATAATGGAGAATGATGGGGAATGATGGGGAATAATGAGGAATAATGGGGAATAGGGAATAGGAATGGGAATGGGAAATAATGGGGAATGGGAAATGGGATATGGGAATGGGAAGGGCTGCCATGTGTTTTTGGGATGTGGAAGGAATCTTGTCCCTGTCCATGGAACCGCTCCAGCCCCTGGCATTGCTGCCCCTCAGGTCCCTCCTCAGCCAAGCCCCCCTCAGGTCGCACTCGCCACTTTGGAGCCAGGTTGGTTTGTCCAGGTGACTTTGGTTGGTTCCTCCACGCTTGGAAGGTTCCCAGGGACAGCGAAACCCAAAGCCAAGGCTGAGCAGGGGACTGGGATCTCAGCACCGAGGTTTGGGTTTTCCCAGGCATGGAATCCGGCTTCTACCCCTCCCTCCCTCTTGGGCAGCTCTTCCTCAGCCGGGATCGGGGTCAGGGTGGGTTTGTGTCGCTGCTCCCGCTCTCCCCTTTTTCCTCTTGCTCATCCCAGCTCCTCTCCGTGCTCCAGCCCCGGGAATCTCCTGTTGGGGTCCCACACATCCCCCAGACCCCCTTTTCCCCCTAAAGCTGTTCCTAAAGCCCAGTCTGGGGCTCCCGGCTGTTTCCAGCACTCCCTGTCCCCACCAGGGTGTTTCTGCTGCAGGGCGTGGCCAGGAGGGCCCAGGTGAGGCCCTCAGGTGAGGCCAGGGAGGGCTCAGAGCCGTTTTGGGGGATCCCTGGGGGGCGGCGGGGGGTGCAGGGTGCAGCAGCTCCTCCCGTGGCATGGGGGGCCCGGGTGTCCATCCGGGGCAGAGGAGGGCAGGGGGAGCTGAGCTCGGGGCCGCTCCCCTCTGGTTCCCCCGTTTGCTGTGGGGCCCTCGCGGCGGCACCAGGAACGAGCAAAGGCCTGAAAATCCAGGACTGGGCTTTGTCTGGTGGGGCTGTCCTGCCTCGCTGCTCTTCCCGGGAATCCTGGCGGTCCCCTCGGGATGGGGGTGCAGGAGCAGCTCCCCCCGTCCCTCCCTGCCCCGAGCTCCCCATTCCCACATCCCCCATCGCCAGTGCCTTGAAAATTCTGCAAATCCCGAAAAAGGAAAGCTCCAAAGGTGGTCAGGGACAAGCGGGAGCGAGCTGAGTCCGGGTCCGGCCGTACCTGGGTCACTCACAGGGTTGGAGCTTCCCGTGCCCATTCCCCGTGTGTTTTACCCCAAAAGCAGCCCCGCCTCGCTTTGTCACCAGTTTTGGGGCAAACCCCCCCAATTCTGCTCCGTGCCGATTCCTCCCTGGCCCTGCTCGGCAGCGCCGGGCGCCTGCACTTTGCTCTGCCAGCCCCGGGCATCCCGGGGGCCGAGCCTCCCTCCTGTCCCCTCCTGTTCCCCCTCCTGTCCCCACTCCTGTCCCCACTCCTGTCCTCTCCTGTTCCCCCTCCTGTCCCCTCTCCTGTCCTCTCCTGTTCCCCCTCCTGTCCCCTCTCCTGTCCCCTCTCCTGTTCCCCCTCCTGTCCCCTCCCGTCCCCTCTCCTGTCCCCTCCTGTCCCCTCTCCTGTTCCCCCTCCTGTCCCCTCCTGTCCCCTCTCCTGTCCCCTCTCCCTGCCGGGGCCCGCGGCCCGGGGACACCGGGGGCTCCTCGCGGCTCCGCGGGGTCCGAAGGCTCCGGTGGGGCCGGGCTGGGGCAGCGCGGGGAGCGGGATCGGCTGCGGGGTTCGGGGTTTGTGGATTTTATGGAATTCTGGATAGGAACGGATGGGTGGCTGCAGACCCCGGGGGAGCTGCTGCTCCCTCCCTCCTCCTCCTCCCTCTTCAGCCTCCAAATCCCCGCGGATCGGGCGGGGTGGGAAGAGTTGGTCCCATTTCCCCCCCGCCCCGGTGTTTGGTCTGCGATTCTTGGCCCGGGTGGGAATTGTGACATTTTGGGGCTCCTGGACCCGTTCCTGCTCCGTTCGCCCCAAGGGGACCCCAAATCGAGCCCGGGAGGTGCCGAAGGGACACGGGACGAGGGTCCCGGGCGCGCCCCCCACCCCCAGCTGCTTTGTGCCACGAGCTTTGACGATCAATAATGGAAGAAGCCAAAAAGGACCCCGAGTACCTGTGTAGTATCTTATCAGTCCATATCGACGCGTATACGCACCCATGTATCGTAGAGCGGCCGCCGCGGGTCCGACCCGAGCCCCGCAGCCCCCGAGGGACCCCCGCCCCGCCCGGGCTCCTGTGAGCGGGTCCTCACAGCCCCGCGGGGCCCGGGGCCGCGGGGGGACCCGGGGGACTCGTCCCAGCCTCCCCCGCCCTCGGCCGTGTCATACCAAACATGTAACGTGCCTTTTATTTATGCTGCAAATATAACATTAAATATTACCCAGGAGCCGCCGGCTGCTGCCCTTTGTGGGGGGTGCGGGCTGGGGACACCCCGGGGTTCACGGTGTGGGTGGCACCGGCTGGACGCGGGACTGCCGCCCACCGCAGTGTCCCGGGGCGCCCCCGGGTGCGTTTTTTGGGGCGATTTCGGCTGGTTTGGGGTCGGGGGAGCCGCGGCCGCGCCGTCGGGGCTGCAGGAGCGCGCAGCGACCACCGGGGGGCGGCAGCGAGACCCGGCCGAGCGGGGGGACCGGGGGGGTCTGGGGGTGATGGGGACCGGGGAGGGGTCCCGGTGTGGGGGTGATGGGAACCGGGGAGGGGTCCCGGTCTGGGGGTGATGGGGAACCGGGGAGGGGTCCCGGTGTGGGGGTGATGGGAACCGGGGAGGGGTCCCGGTGTGAGGGTGATGGGAACCGGGGAGGGGTCCCGGTGTGGGGGTGATGGGGAACCGGGGAGGGGTCCCGGTCTGGGGCTGGTCGCGGGACAGGGGAGGGGTCCCGGTATCAAAGGGTCCTGGCCTGGTGAAGTCCCGGTGCAGTTCGGGGGTCCCGGGGCTCTCGCTCCGCAGCCCCGGCGGTTCCGGTTGCGGGGCCCGGGCGGGGCGGGCGGTGCGGGGCTCCCCTGTCCGCTCATCCATCCGTCCGTCCGTCCGTCCGTCCCCGGGGGCGGCTGTCGCGGCTGCTAAATGGGTTTCATTAACGGCGGCGGGGCCGGGGCTGCTCCCGCCGCTCCCCCGGGACCCCCGGCCCGGCTCGGCCCGGCTATAAGAGGCGGCGGCGGCGGCAGGGCGGGGGCGATGGCGATGGCGATGGCGGGGCGCCCGGCGCTGCTGCTGCTGCTGCTGCTGCTGCTGCTGCTGCTGGCGGGGACCCCGCGCTCCGCCCGCGCCTGTCCCGGGACCCCCGGCCCGGCCCCGGTGAGCCCCGGCCCGGCCGCGCCGTCGGAGCGGCGGGTCCGGTTTGTGGGGGGATGCTCGGGGTTGGGGTTGGGGTCGCTGTGCGGTTCCAGGACCGCTGCGAGCCCCGCTCCTCCCCCGCCTCAGGCCGCCGCCGCCGCCCCCCCGGGGCCGCCCCCCGCCGCCGCCGCCGCCCTGGGAGCGCTGCTCCGGTCCCTGCGGCGCCCCGGCCGCGCCCCCGGGGCCCCCCGGCCGCCGCCGAGGTGAGCGCGGATGGGGGCCCGGCCGGGGGTCGGGGACAGCGCGGGGACGCGGGAGGTGGGACAGGGGGGTTTGGGGTGCCTGAGAAGGGTCGGGGGTGCGGGGATGGGGGCTCCATTTCGTGTCCGTGTTCAGCCCATTCCCATCCGTCCGTCCGTCCATCCCCGTCCCTCTGTCGGTCCCCATGGTGTCCCCGGTGCGGATTAACGGTGCCGTGTCCCCCCGCAGGTCGGGCTGGGGGCTGCAGGGGGGTCCCCAGGCCCGGCTCAGCCCCCGCAGCTGGGACCCCCCGGCGGCCCCGTTCTGGACCATGGCGACCCCGCAGCGCTTCGGCCGCCGCCGCTGAGCCCGGCCCCGAGCCCGGCCCGGCCCGGGCGCCTCGGGGGCTCCGTCTGTCCCCCAATAAAGCGATTTGTCCCCCCAGCCCGAGCCCTCCTCTGCTTCTGCCCCGGGATGGAGGGGGGGGACGCGGCTCCCGCCCTTCTCCGCGCCCCAGGCGCCGCCGGCCCCAAGCAGACACGGACACGGGGAGTACAAACCCCCCCAGCTTTATTCTGGGGGGCCGATGGCACCCGGGGACCCTCCAGAACGGGGGGCCAGGCCGGAGGGGGGCCCCGGGCCCTGAGGTCCGTCTGTCCGTCCGTCCGTCCACCCGCAGCAGGGTCGGGGCGGTGGCCGCGGGTGGGGGCCGCGTCCAGAGGGTCCGAGCGCTGCCCGGGGGCTCCGGGGGCAGCTGTGGCCACCGCCCCGGCGGGGCTCGATTGCCCCCGGGCAGGGTTTGACTGCCCCGGGCAGGGTTTGACTGCCCCGGGCAGGGCTCCCTTGCCCCGGGCAGGGTTTGACTGCCCCCGGGCAGGGCTCCCTTGCCCCGGCAGGGCTCCCTTGCCTGGCGGGGCTCACTTGCCCCCGGCCATGATGCGCAGGTACTGCAGCGCGTTCCGGGCCGCCTGGGCGCGGGCGCCGTCGCGGGACGGGGCTGACCCGTGGCACACCGTGGTCGGCTGCGTGGAGAGCTCCACCAGGCACTGGTGCAGCCCGCTGAGGCTCAGCGCGTCTGGGGGCACAGCGGGGTCACCCCACGGCCCCGGGCACCTCCGGGGCACCCGCGGGGGGCCGGGGCCGGGCTGAGGGGGCCCGGGGCTCACCGATGTCGAGGTAGCTGATGGCGAAGCTCTGCTCCTCCGAGAGCTCCTGCAGCAGGGCGCAGGCGCCCCCCGGCGCGGCGCTGCCCCCGCGGCTCCGCAGCTGGCCCAGCTTCTCGCCCGCCGAGTTGCGCAGCGAGTCCCAGGTGCAGCCGGGGGCGCGGCCCCGCAGCCCCTCCAGCCGGGGGCACGTCTGGGGAGGGGGCACCGGGGCTCGGGGACCTGCCCAGCCCCCGGGGTCTGCCCCGACCCCACCCCCTGAGGTGTGGGAACCCCCCCGGGAACCGCAGGACACCCCCGGGGCCACCCACAGCCCCAAATCCAGCGGTGCCCTCCCCACGGCCTGGAGCAGGGGGCAGAGGGGACTCTGGGGTGCTCTGGGTGGCTCTGGGGTGACTCTGGGTGAGTCCAGGGTGTCTCTGGGTGCCCCTGGGTGAGCCCAGGGTGTCTCTGGGTGCCCGTGTCCCTCCCAGTGCCCCCGGTACCATGTTGAACTGGTCCTCCTCGCCCTCGGCCTCGCTGCTGTCGCGTGGCTCCATGGGGACGTTGTGGATCCTCACCAGCATCTTGGCGGCCGCGTTGCGCTTGGCCAGCTTCTTGGAGGTGCCGCTGCCTGGGGAGGGGCTGGGCGTGAGCTGGGACCCCCGGAGCCCTGCCCGGGACCCCGGGACCCCCGGGACCCTCACCGATCTCCACGAACCGCTCCACCCGGCAGGTCATGGTGAACTCCTTGCGGTGCGCCGGCCCCGACTCCTGCGTCACCGTGTACTCGGGCAGGCGCCAGCCCTTCTGCACCACCAGCTCCTGGGGGGACATGGACACCCCTGGGCACACGGCCAGCCCTGGGCACACGGCCACTCCACGTGGGGACGGCCCCGAGCCACCGTCAGCGCCCCCACACGGGGGCAACAGCCTCCAAAATGGAGATAGAGGCCCCAAACGGGGATAACCGGCCCCAAAATGGGGATAATTGTCCTCAAAATGGGGATAACCAGCACCAAGATGGGAATAATGGCCCCAAAATGGGGATAATTGTCCTCAAAATGGGGATAAGCAGCTCTAAAACAGACATAACTGTCCCCAAATGGGGATAACCAGCACCAAGAAGGGAACAATGGTCCCAAAATGGAGATAATTGTCCTCAAAAGAGGGATAATCCACCCAAAGCAGGAATAAATGTCCCTAAATGGGGATAAGCAGCCCCAAAATGGGAATAATTGTCCCTAAATGGGGATAAGCAGCCCCAAAATGGGAATGACTGTCCCTAAATGGGGATGAGCAGCCCCAAAAGGGGAATGATTGTCCCTAAATGGGGATAAGCAGCCCCAAAAGGGGAATGATTGTCCCTAAATGGGGATAAGCAGCCCCAAAAGGGGAATGATTGTCCCTAAATGGGGATGAGCAGCCCCAAAAGGGGAATGATTGTCCCTAAATGGGGATGAGCAGCCCCAAAAGGGGAATGATTGTCCCTAAATGGGGATAAGCAGCCCCAAAATGGGAATGACTGTCCCTAAATGGGGATGGGCAGCCCCAAAAGGGGAATGATTGTCCCTAAATGGGGATGGGCAGCCCCAAAAGGGGAATGATTGTCCCTAAATGGGGATAAGCAGCCCCAAAATGGGAATGATTGTCCCTAAATGGGGATGAGCAGCCCCAAAAGGGGAATGATTGTCCCTAAATGGGGATAAGCAGCCCCAAAAGGGGAATGACTGTCCCTAAATGGGGATGGGCAGCCCCAAAAGGGGAATGGTTGTCCCTAAATGGGGATAAGCAGCCCCAAAAGGGGAATGACTGTCCCTAAATGGGGATGAGCAGCCCCAAAATGCAGGTAACTGTCCCCAAAACAGCAACAACTGTCCCAAAATGAGGAAGAGCCCCCAGATGCCATCGTGTTCCCCCCACCCCACAGATGGGTGAGGTCCCCCCCCCCAGGGCCGTGTCCCCCCAGCCCGGGCAGGTGGGTGGGGTCGGTTGGTGTCCCCTGGTGTCCCCCCCGGAGGTGGCACCCACCTGCAGAGCCCCCACGGGGTTGCACTCGGCCTGGGGGGGGGACACCGGCGTCTTCATCTCCAGGGGGGGGCCCCTGTGGGGCACAGGGGTCAGGGGGCACCCACAGAGGGGCCGGGGGCGTTTGGGGGGGGCGGGGACACGGTGGCCCCCCTTACCTGGGCGAGGGGGGGGGCGCGGCGGGGGCCGGGGGGGGCGCGGCGGGGCCGGGCTCTGCGGGGGGCTCCGGGGGGAACGGAGAGCTGGGGGGGGGCAGGGGTCAGAGACACCCCCAGGCGTTATGGGGACCCCCAGACCCCCCTGAACCGCCAGACTGCCCTGGGAGCCCCCAGACCCCTCCCCCAAATTCCCCTGGGAACCCCCAGACCCCCCTGGAACCCCCAGGCTGCCCTGGGAGCCCCCAGAGCCCTCCCCCAGGTTCCCCTGGGAACCCCAGACCCCCCTGGAACCCCCAGGCTGCCCTGGGAGCCCCCAGAGCCCTCCCCCAGATTCCCCTGGGAGCCCCCAGATCCCCCCAGGAACGCCCAGACTCCCCTGAGAGCCCCCCCAGACCCCCCCGAGCTCAGCAGAGCCCTCACACCCCGCAGGATCCCGCAGCCCCCCTTGGGTGCCCCCAAACTACTCTGGATGTCGCCTCCCCCCAGAGCCCCCCAGAGCCCCCCAGGTACCCCCAGAGCCCCCCCCAGCCCCCACCTGTGCTCCAGGGGCTCCAGCATGGCCCCCCCCCCTCTGAGCAGCCTCAGGGCCACCTCGGCCGCCTTGTGCTTGGCCGCCTTCTTGCTGGGACCCTGCCCTGGGGGACACACAGGGACCCTCAGGGACCCCTCAGGGACACCGGGGGGGCCCTGGGAGCTTTGGGGTCTCACCGGTGCAGCTGACAGGGGGGACAGGGTGGGGACAAGAGCGGCAGGGTGGCCCAGGACAGCTCCCCAGGGGGGTCCCTGGGTTTGGGGTCCCACCGGTGCAGCTGATGTCCCCGAGGGGACAGGAGGGACAGGGTGGCCTGGGGCCGTTCTGGGGGCTCCCCAGGGGGGTCGGGGTCCCACCGGTGCAGCTGATGTCCCCGAGCGTGACGCGGAAGGTGAAGTTGGGCTGGTGGGCCTGGCCCTCGGCCTTGAGCAGGTCGTAGCCCGGGGTCCGGCCTAGGCGAGTGCCATACTCCTGCAGGAGGCTGATGGGCGTCTTCCCGGGGCTGGCCGCCACCATCTGCTCCAGGCTGGGACACGGACAGCGACAGGGGGTGGGACACGGCGGCGACAGCGACACGGGGACAGGGGTGGCACTGCCACAGAGTGTGGGGACGCGGGGGGGCATTTGTGCGTGCTGTGATGACACGGGGACGGGGATGGAGCCCCAGCAGTATGAGGGGAAGCGGTGGCACTGCCACACAGCCTGGGGACACGGGGACAGGGATGGAGCCCCGGCACAGCGTGGGGACAGGGGCACGGGGGTGGCACTGCCAGCCGGGGACACGGTCAGGGGATGTCGCCGGGACCCGGGAACAGGGACGGCAGTGCCACACACCGCCGGGACAGCGCTGTCCCCCCTCCCTCTCCCCTCCCCTGCCCCGCCCGAGCCCGGCCTAGGCCGCCCCCACCCCGCCCGCCGCCGCCAGCGCGGGGGGCCCCGGGCGGTGCCGGGCAGCCCCGGGGGGCCCCGGGCGGAGCCGCACAGCCCTGGGGGGCCCCGGGGGTCCCGGTACCTGGGGAAGGCGCCGCCGCTCCGCCGGGCCCCGCCCGCCCCCTCCTCGCTCATCCCCGCCGCTCCGGCCGCCGCCCGCGCCGCCAGGGGGCGCGCGGCATCACGGGAGCGCCGCGCCGCGCGGGGGGCGATGGGAACTGTAGTCCGCCCGCAGGGCGCGCGGCCGCCGCCAGCCCTCCGGCGGACTACACTTCCCATACCCCCCCGCGCCAGGAGGAGGGCGGGAACGCGGAGGAGGCGGGAAGCGGGGTCACGTGGTGCTGGAGGGGCGGGGAGGGGGCCGTGCCTCAGTTTCCCTCGAGAGGGGTCAGGGAACAATGGGGACAATGGAGACAGTGGGGACATGGGAACATTGGGGAGCAATGGGGACAATGGGGATAATGGGTACAGTGGGGGATAATGGGAACAGTGGGGGCAATGGGGACATTGGGGACAGTGGGGACACCAGGGACAATGCGGACAGTGGGGACAGTGGGAACAATGGGGACAGTGGGGGACAATGGGGACAGTGGGGGATAATGGGGACAGTGGGGGATAACGGGGACAGTGGGGGGCAGTGGGGACAGTGGGGGGCAATGGGGACAGTGGGGACATTGGGGACAATGGGGACATTGGGGACAGTGGGAGATAATGGGAACAGTGGGGACAATGGGGCAGGGGTGGCACTGGTCAGAGTGGGAGCGCTGGGATCACACAGGGAGCACTGGAGATGGAGGGCCACCCTACTGGGAGCACTGGGACCCAAGGGACACCGTCCTGGGAGCACTGTGACACCCGTACTGGGAGCACTGGGATGGCCACGGTGCCCCGCGTGCTGCTGGGCCCGGTGCCGGTGCCGGTGCCGGTGCCGGCGGGCTCACGGGGACACCGGTGGGGCGGGTGTTGGAGTCCCGGTGCTGGCTGTGCAGGCCCGGCAGCGGTGCCGGTGTCAGAGCGGTCCCGGAGCCGGTGCCGAGTGGGGGTCCCGGGGCAGTATCGGGGGGTCCCGGTGCGGTGTCGGGGGGGCTCCCCGGTGCGGTCTCTCCCGGTGCAGTATCCGGGTCCCGGTGCCGGTATCTGGGTCCCGGTGCAGTATCCGGGTCCCGGTGCCGGTATCTGGGTCCCGGTGCGGTACCGGGGTTCCGGTGCGGTATCTGGGTCCCAGTGCCGGTCTGTCCGCTGCGGCGGTTCCCGGGGCGGTACCGCGGTTCCGGTGCGGTCCCGGTGCGGTCCCGGTGCAGCATCGCGGTCCCGGGGCGCTGCCGGGGGGGCTCCCGGTGCCCGTGCCGGTCTCTCCGGTGCGCGGGGCGGGGCCGGGGCGGGGCCGTTCCCGTCGGGCGGGGCCGTTCTCGCCGCTCGCCCCGACCGCGGCCCCGGCCCCGGTACCGGCCCCGCCCGCCGGGCCCAGCCCCGCAGCACCGGCACCGCCGGGCCCCCCCCGGCACCGGGACCCCCCGGGACCCCCCGGCAGCAGCGGCGCCCCCGGGCGAGGGCCCGGAGCCCCCCCAGGTACCGGCACCGCTCGGGGGGGGGGGATGCGCCGGGATGGGGGGAGGGGGCAGGGCCGGGGATGCGCCGGGATCGGGGGGGGGCGGCGGGGCCGGGGGGGGCTCGGGGCCCCCCCCCCATCACCGGGACCCCCCCCAGGCCCGGGGGGGCCGCGCCCTCCCCTCCCCCCTCGGCCGCGGGGGGCTGGGGGGGCTGAGGGGGGGGGAGGGGATGCGCGCGGCCTCTTGCACGCGCGTGACCCCCCCCTTGCACACGCGCGTGCACGCTCGTGACCCCCCCATCCCCCCCCGGCCGTGCACGCGCTCGTGGCCCCTTCCACGCGCGCGTGCAAACGGCGGCAGGTGCGTGCGCGCGCGCCCGCCAGTCCCTGCGCGTGCCCGCGGGTTCCCCCCGTGAGCGCGCACCCCTCCATCCCCCCCTGCCCCCGTCACGCCACGGCCCCCGCAAACCCCCCCCCATGTCGCGACAGGGCGCCATGTCCCGACATGACGCGCCGGCGGGGGCGCTGTTTCGCCCCCGCTCCCCTCCTCCCACGCTGCGCTGTCGCGACACGGGCCCGGCGCTGTCGCCTGTCGCAAGTGCCGCCCTCCCCCCGCTCTGTCCCAGCCCCCCCCCCGGGTCGCGCCCCCCGCTCCTGCCTCAGTTTCCCCGGGGGTGGGTGGGGGGGGGAGGCCCCTTCCCTTACCGGGATGACGTCACCCTGTGACGTGATGTCACCGCGGGGGGACACGCGCGACACCTGGAGGGGCGGGTGGCGCCCCCTCCCCCGCGGGTCCCTCGGGGTGACGCTCGGCCCCTCCCCCGCCCAAACCCCCCCGATTTCAGTGATGACATCACCGCCGGCCGCGCTGTTGCCATGGCGACCGTCCCCCGCCCCCGGGACCCCTCGTGCCTCAGTTTACCCCGAGCGTGCCCGGGGGTGACCCGGCGGGGACGGGGGGGGGGCACGCACGAGTGTAAAGGGGTCACACGCGTGTCTGGGGGTCCCGTGGGCACCGGGGGGGGTCACACGCGTGTGGGGGTCACCGCCATGTTCCGGGGGTGCCCCCGGCCCCGCTGACCGCTCCCCCCCGTTCTGGGGGTGTCCCGCTCGCTCCGGCCCCGCGCACCGCTCGCCCCTGTCCCGGGGGTGCCCGGGGGTCTCCGGCCCCGCTGACCGCTCGCCCCCAGCCCCATGGCCTGCCTGCACGAGACCCGCACTCCGTCGCCGTCGCTGGCGCTGCCGTCGGACGGGACCCCCGAGCAGGAGCTGACGCCCACCCAGTGCGTGCTGCGCGATGTCCTGCCCGCCCCCAGCGCCCCCCCCGAGGCCTGGCCCCGCCGGGGGGGCCCGCGGGCCCCCGAGCTCGGCCCCGAGGCCGCGGGGCCGCTGGCGGCCGATGCCGCCCACCTGCGCTGCCAGGCCGGGGGCGGCTTCCTGGAGGGGCTCTTCGGGTGCCTCAAGCCCGTGTGGACCATGATCGGCAAAGCCTACGCGGCCGAGCACAAACACCCGCCCGAGGGTGAGCGCCGGGGGCACCGGGGGCACCGGGGGGCTCCGGGGCACGGGGGTGAGGGGGGACAGAAAGGGGCAAAGGGGAGGGAAGGGGAAAGGAGCTTCAAAGCAGGGCCCAGAGCAGGGTGGGCCAAGGGGGCAAAGGGCGACTGTGGGGAGAAAAGAGGCGGTGAAGGGCAAAAGCAGAAGCAGGGGTGAGGGGGGAAAGGAGGGGTGTGGGTGGGGGGTGCCAGGGCTGGGGGTACACCAGGGGTACCGTGGGGATGGGGGTGCTGGGGGTGCTCCGGGGGTCCCTGGGTGCTCTCGGGCTGTGGGTGCCATGGTGGGGGTCCCGGGGGGCTGGGGGTGCCATGGTGGGGGTCCCGGGGGGCTGTGGGTGCCATGCTGGGGGTGCCATGGTGGGGGTCCCGGGGGGCTGTGGGTGCCATGCTGGGGGTGCCATGGTGGGGGTCCCGGGGGGCTGTGGGTGCCATGGTGGGGGTCCCGGGGGGCTGTGGGTGCCATGCTGGGGGTGCCATGGTGGGGGTCCCGGGGGGCTGTGGGTGCCATGCCCCCGGTCCCGCAGACCCCTGGGAGGTGCCGTTCGAGGAGATCCTGGACCTGCAGTGGGTGGGCAGCGGGGCGCAGGGCGCCGTGTTCCTGGGCCGCTTCCACGGCGAGGAGGTGGCCGTGAAGAAGGTGCGGGACCTCAAGGAGACCGACATCAAACACCTGCGCAAGCTCAAGCACCCCAACATCATCACCTTCAAGTGAGAGGGGGCTGCTGGCACCGGGGCACGGGGACAGCACGGGCAGGGGGACACTGCGGGAATGGGGCATGGGCATGGGGCATGGAGCATGCTAGAACACAGGAATGGCATGGGCATGGACACAGCATGGGCATGGAATGGGCATGGAATGGACACAGCATGGACACGGCATGGGCATGGAATGGACACAGCATGGACACAGCATGGACACGGCATGGGCATGGAATGGACACAGCATGGACATGACATGGGCATGGAATGGACACAGCATGGACACAGCATGGAATGGGCACAGCATGGACACGGAATGGACACAGCATGGACACAGCATGGGCATGGAATGGACACAGCATGGACACGACAGGCAGAGCATGGATATGGAATGGACACGGAATGGACACAGCATGGACATGGAATGGACACGGAATGGACACAGCATGGACATGGAATGCACATGGCACAGGCATGGCACGGACATGGAACGGGCACAGCATGGACACGGTGCCCAGCATGGACACGGCCACCAAGGTCATGGACACCGGGGCCCGGGGCTCCGTGCGGGGCTGTCCCCGTGGAGCGGTGGCCCCGGCGGGCGCTGAGGTGGCGCTGTGCCCGCAGGGGCGTGTGCACCCAGGCCCCCTGTTACTGCATCATCATGGAGTTCTGCGCCCAGGGCCAGCTCTACGAGGTGCTGCGCGCCGGCCGCAAGGTCACCCCCTCCCTGCTGGTCGACTGGTCCATGGGCATCGCCGGGGGCATGAACTACCTGCACCTGCACAAGATCATCCACCGCGACCTCAAATCGCCCAAGTGAGCCGGGCACGGGGCTCGGGGCACCCCGGGGACCCCCGGGCGTGGGGCTGTGCATGGGGTGGGTGCATGGCACAGCGGTGCTGGGACGGGACGGAGCCGTGTCCTTGCTGGTGCCCTGTCCCTGCTGGTGCCCTGTCCTTGGTGGTGCCCTGTCCCTCCTGCTGCCGTGCCCATGGTGGTGTGTGTCCATGAGCTGTGTGACACTGGCATTGCCACTCCTGGTGGCTTCATGCCCGTGGCAGTGCCATGCTCATGGTGGTGGCCGAGCTGTGCACGCAGTGGTGGCGTCCCCTCAACAGGGCCACGCTCATGGCATTGCATGTCCACGGTGGGGCCGTGTCCGTGGTGCTGTCCCAGGCAGGGCAATGTCCATGGTGGCCTTGTCCCATCTTATTGGTGTCCCACGCCGGTGCTGTGTCCGTGTTGGCGTCGTCCCGTTCTGGTCTGTGTCCATGCTGTCCCCTGTCCTCTCCGTGCTGCCTGTCCCCTGCCCTGCCCATCCCTGCTGTGACCCGCTGGTGCCCGCAGCAGTTGCATGTGCAGCAGTGCCCGTGCCATTGGCGTGTCATTGGCGTGTCGTTGGCGTGTCATTGGCGTGACACTGGCGTGGCGCTGAGCGCGTGTCCCCAGCATGCTCATCACCTACGACGACGTGGTGAAGATCTCGGACTTCGGCACCTCCAAGGAGCTCATTGACAAGAGCACCAAGATGTCCTTCGCCGGCACCGTGGCCTGGATGGCCCCCGAGGTCATCCGCAACGAGCCGGTCTCCGAGAAGGTGGACATCTGGTGAGGCCATGGGGACACCGGGGACACGGGGGACACTGGGGACACTGCAGTGGCAGGCACTGGGGACAGGAGACATTGTGGGGATGCCACGGAGATCGGGACACTGGGGATACTGGGAGTGACGTGGCGGGGCCAGGGGACGTCAGGGACCCAGGAGTGGGGGACACTGGGGACACCAGAGCGGAGGAGGTGAGGGGACAGCAGGAGGTCGCCATGGGTGACGGGGCCCATGGGTGCCCACAGGTCCTTCGGGGTGGTGCTGTGGGAGCTGCTGACGGGCGAGATCCCCTACAAGGACGTGGACTCGTCGGCCATCATCTGGGGCGTGGGCAGCAACAGCCTCCACCTGCCCGTCCCCTCCAGCTGCCCCGACGGCTTCAAGGTGCTGCTGCGCCAGTGCTGGTGAGTGCCCACGGGGACACCCCGAGGGACCCCACACAGATGGGGCCACGGGGCCAGCAGGACGGACCTGCCCCCGTGGGCAGGGCAGGGCAGGGCAGGGCAGGGGGGGACCCCTGGTTGTAGCTGTGCCCCCCCTGTGTCGTGTGCACCCTTCTCTACCCCTGGTCCCCAAAACCTTCAGGACCCCCCGGCACTGTCAGCCTCCCCCAGAACCCCCCGAGACTCCCGGCCCCCCTGAGTGCCGTGTCCTTCCCCCAGGAACAGCAAACCCCGGAACCGGCCGTCCTTCCGCCAGATCCTGCTGCACCTCGACATCGCCTCGGCCGACGTCCTCTCCACCCCGCAGGAGACCTACTTCAAATCCCAGGTACCAACCCCAGCAGCCCAGGACCCCCTTCCTCCAGCCGGGCAGTGCCTACAGTGCCCGGCACCGCCGCAGCCCTGGATGTGCGGGGTGGCCGGAGCCCGGTGGCAGCGGCGGCGCTGTCCCTGTGCCGCAGGCCGAGTGGCGGGAGGAGGTGAAGCTGCACTTCGAGAAGATCAAGTCGGAGGGGACGTGTCTGCACCGGCTGGAGGAGGAGCTGATCAACCGCCGGCGCGAGGAGCTGCGGTGGGGCCGCGCTGGGAAGGGACCGGGGCGGGGGCGGCCGGGGCTGGCGGGGCACAGGGAGGGCTGCGGGCCGCTGTCCCTGTCCCCCGGCCGGTTCTGACGCCACGCGTGTCCCCAGGCACGCGCTGGACATCCGGGAGCACTACGAGCGGAAACTGGAGCGAGCCAACAACCTCTACATGGAGCTGAGCGCCCTCATGCTGCAGCTGGAGCTCAAGGAGAAGGAGCTGCTCAGGTGGGTGGGCAGCGCCCAAACAGCACCCCCGAACAGCTACCCCCACAAATAACACCCCCAAATAACACCCCCAAACACAACCCTCCCGAAGAACACCCCCAATCTTAACCCTCCACAAATAACACCCCCAAAGAGCCCCCCACACCCTCTGTGCCCATCCCATGGTCACTCCCTGGCCGTGGCCAGCCCTTTGTCCCCCCCATGGTGCTCCCTGACCCCGCGGCCGCTCCCCCCCGGCCGTGGCCGCTCCCCAGGCCCCGCTTGCCCCGGGCAGGGGCGCGGGTGCCCACGCGTGGCCCGTGGCAGGCGGGAGCAGGCGCTGGAGAAGCGCTACCCCGGGCTCTTCAAGCCGCGGGTGCCGCGGGGGCTCCTGCACGGCAACGCTGTCGAGACCCTCATCAAGAAGAGAAACGTCCCCCAGAAGCTCTCGCCCCACGGCAAGCGGTGAGCGGGGGCGGGGGTCCCTCGGGGGGGCACCTTGGGGCGTTTGGGGCGGGGGGAAATGGGGGGAAATGGGGGTGCCGGGGATTGGGGTTGGGAGGCACGGACGTGCGGGTCCAGCAGGGTGGGGGGGCCTGGGGTCGTTTAGGGGACTGAGGGGACGGCGTTCTTTGGGCTGGGGGTGTCTGGGCTCTTTGGGGAGGGGGGAGATGCTCTGGGGGATCTGGATTTGGGGTCGTTTCGGGGACTGGGGGTGTCTGGGCTCTTTGTAGAAATGCCCCCGGTGTGCAGATGCTTGGGGACCTCGGAGGGGGGGTCAGGGTCCTTTGGGGAGTTCTGGGGCTGCAGACCCCGGTGTCCCGGGGAGGGAGGGGGGTTCTTCGGGGCTGTGGATGTCCCAGGGGTCGCGGTGCCGGGATCCCCTCCCACAGCCGCGCCCGTGTCCCTCCTGTGCCCAGCCCCGACATCCTGAAGCCGGAGGTGCTGCTGCCCAAGCTGGACGCGGCCATGGCGCAGGTGGCGCTGCCGGGGTGTCCCAAGGGCCCCCCGTCCCCCGGGCGCAGCCGCCGCGCCAAGGGCCGGCACCGCAAGGCGGGGCCCCGGGGCGGCTGCGGGGAGCCGGGACCCGAGGCCGGGACCCCCCGGGGTCCCCCCGCCACCGCCGCCAGCCCCGACATCCTCGGGGGCACCCTGGAGGCCGCGGGTGCCCCCCCGGCCACGGAACCCGATGCGGGACCCGAGGGGGCCACGGGCAGCCAAGGGTCCCCCCCGGCGCAGCCCCCCACGCCCGGGGAGCCAGAACGGGAGAGCGGCGCCGGCCGGGGGGGCAAAGGGGCCGCCGGGCAGCACCTGACGCCCGCGGCTCTGCTGTACCGGGCGGCCGTCACCCGCGGGCAGGTGAGACCCCAGAGCCCCGCGGCCCTTTTGGGGGGGCGCGGGGGGAACCCCAGGGCCGTCCCAGAAGTGGGAGGGGGCATGGATTCCTCCCGAGGAGGGGGCGTCAGCACTGCCGGGGCCCTCGCGGGGTGAGGGGCGGGCCAGGAGCGAGGGTCCTTCCCGAGGGCCTCAGGAGGACCCCAAGCCCCCCTCCCTGCGCCCCCAGAAACGGGGGGTCTCGTCGGAGGAAGAGGAGGGCGAGGTGGACAGCGAGGTGGAGCTGCCGCTGCGGCAGAGGTGGGTGCGGCCCCCGCCCGGGGACACCGGGAGTGCTGCGGGTGCCGGAGCCCCCCGCCCTCACCCCGCGCCCCCCTCGCCCCCGCCCAGGTGGCCCCCGGGGATGAGCAAGCGCCAGTCGCTGTCCACCTTCAGCTCCGAGAACTTCTCGGACGGCGACGGCGACGAGGGCCACACGAGCGAGCCGTCGCACAGCGCCACCCCCGACGTGGGCAGCACCAACACGGACGAGCGTCCCGATGACCGCTCCGAGGATCTGCTGTCCCAGGGCTCCGAGATCCCGCTGGACGCAGCCCCGCCCGAGGGGCCCGGCCGCCGGCACGGGGGGCTCAGCCCCACCAAGGTGAGGCCCCCACGCAGGGGCACCCCCAGGAATGGTCCCCATGGGGTGGGGGTCCCCTGGGAATGGTCCCCAGAGGGGGCAAAGGGAG
The DNA here is from genome assembly GCF_037042795.1 of Molothrus aeneus. Lineage (NCBI taxonomy): Eukaryota > Metazoa > Chordata > Aves > Passeriformes > Icteridae > Molothrus > Molothrus aeneus. The sequence continues at coordinate 231,858 of NC_089675.1, read as the reverse complement.
GAGGGTGTGTGCAGGGCCCCCCCAGGGACAGTCCCCATGGGATGGGGGGGGGGGGGGGGAGGTGTCCCCTGAGCCCCCCAGATGGGGTTGCCAAAGGGAAGGGGTCCCCCAGGAACGATCCCCAGGGGGTGGGGGGTCCGTGAGCCCCAGAGGGGGTTGGCAAAGGGAAGGGGGTCCCTGTCCCCCCCAGGAATGGCCCCCATGGGGTGGGGGTCCCCAAGCCCCCAGAGGGGGTTGGCAAAGGGGGTCCCTGTCCCCCAGGAATGGCCCCCATGGGGTGGGGGTCCCTGTCCCCCCCAGGAATGGCCCCCATGGGGTGGGGGTCCCTGTCCCCCCCAGGAATGGCCCCCATGGGGTGGCGGTCCCCAGGCCCAGGGCGGCGGGGATGCCCCAGCCCCGCGTGTGTCCCCAGGTCTCCGAGGACTCCGACTGTGACAGTGCAGAGCTGGATCACTCAGGCAGCGGCGAGGGGCCCCCCCGGCCCACAGCCCCCCCGGGCCTGTGACCTGCGCGCCCCCACAGCCCCACCCTGCACTCCCTCCTCACTTGTACAGCCCCAAATATTTATATAAATATCTATCGCTCTCTACTGCGGCTGCTGCCTTGGGGAACGGGGGGAAAGGGGCAGGGGGCGTCCTGGAGCCCCCCCTGTTTGTGCACAGGGAGCTGCCCCCAGTTCAGACTGGGAAAATGGGGAGGGGGCTGGTCACTCCTGGAGGTGCCAGGGGATTTAGGGGGAAAGAGCAGAGAGGGAACAGAACCAACAGCGAGTTCCCATCGGAGACCAGTTTGGAGGGAAATGGCAAAGATCCCCCAAAAATTCATCTGGAGGGGCAAAGTTCCCTCCCCAGGACTGGTTCATCCCAGTCCAGTGGGACTCCAAGACCCAACTGGGCCATACTGGGAGCACTGGGTTGGTCCTCCACCCTCTGGAAGGATCCCAAACACCAGCTGGGGTGGTTCATCCCTCTCCAGAACCAAACTGGACCGTACTGGGAGCACTGGGAAGAGCCAGAGGGGTTTCAAATAAAGACTGAGACAGGCAGATCCATTAACCAAAATATCCTGCAGGTTCTATTCACAAGGAAAAGCTCCAGTCCATCTTTTTATTCAGTTTTTTTTTTTGAAAAATTTCCTGACGTTACAGAACTAAACTGAAATGTTTTTTTTTTGTTTTTTTTTGCTTTTTTTTCGTTTTTCTTCCACTCTTACATTTCATGACAAAAACAGAAACTTCATGAGCCGAAAAAACGGGGAAAGGAGGGGAGAAGGTGCTGGAGGGTGGGGAGAGGAGAGAGAGAAGCTTTATAAAACTAAGATTTGGGGTTCAGCAATTTTAAGAGCTGAACGAAGGAATTAAAATGCTTTTAATTTGAGAAGGGGGGAAAAAAAAATATAACCCCGAAAAACAGAACAAAAACGAAAAAACAAAAAAATTGAAACAAACTGAACCTGGTGAGTGGCGCGAGGCTGGAGGAACCGAAAATGTACAAACTAGTTTAAAACCTGGGTCGGTGCTAAGGGGCCGCAGATGGATGGCGAGGCGGGGGGGTCCGGGGCCCCCCTAACTGCTGCCCATGCCCCCGGTCTCCGAGGAGAGCCTGCAACGAGAAAAGGGCGTCAGAGGGACCCCCCAGCGCCGAGACGGGGTGGGAGGGACGCCCTCGGGGGGCAGAGGGGCCCCACGGGGACCCCCCTCGGGAGGGGCTGGGGGTGCAGAAGCAGCCGGGGAAGGGAGGAGCCCCCCCGCCCCGGAGGGGTCTGGGGGTGCTGGGGGTCTGGGCTGAGCAGGGCGGGCTCTGCTCCGAGGGCTCGAGGAGGGGGAGATCCGCGGCCCCCGGCGGGGCAGGGAGGAGGCAGCACAGGAGGGGGGTGCAGGGAAGGGGGGCACCTCCAGCAGGGACCCCAGGGGTGCAGGGGGGCCCTGGGCCAGCAGGGACCCCCAGGGGCAGCCCCCCCCAGCCCGGCCATGGCGGCTCCGGGCTCGGCCTCGCTGAGCTTGGGGCTGTGGGTGGGGGTGAGGACCCCCCCAGGCAGGCAGAGGGGACCCCGGGCCGGGCCCGCTGCGGCACAGATCTACCAGAGCAGATTCTCACCGTGGCAACTTTATTACAGGTACAGACAGTTACGAGAGGACAGGTGAGGCCCCCAGGGCACCGGGGATGCAGTTCCCCCTCCCCCAAAAAAATCACGGAGTCCCTTCCCTCCCTCCGCCCCCTATCCCACCCCAAACCCCACAGCTGCACCCAAACTACTCAAAAAAAAAAAAAAAAAAAAAAAAAAAAAAAAAAAAAAAAAAAAAAAAAGGAAAAGGAGGAGAAATGGGAAAAAAAAAAAAAAAAAACAACAAGCAACAACTAGAGGCAGGCAGAGAAGGAGTTGTGACCGCTCACAGGACAAGGGGACACAGTCTCTCGGCCAGCAAGGAGAGCTCTGCTGCTGCCACGGCAGCGCGAGCTCGGTACAAAGGAAAATTTAAAAAAAAAAACCCAAAAAAGAATAAAAAAAAAGGAAAAAAAAAACTGGTGTTGCAAGTCTCCTCTCCGGGGTCCTGGTGCTGCCACCCCCTGGAGCAGGCTCAGTACGGGGAAAACCTTTGCTTCTCGGCTTTGAGTTTGTTAGTGACACAGGGCACGGCGGGCGCCGCGGCGCCTTTGGCCGCAGACACGACATTTAGCGCCAGGAGAGGGACAGGTTTCATGCCAAGCAGACTGGAGACACAAGGGGCAGTCGGAAGAGGGTTGGGGAGGCTGGAGGGCGCGTCGGAGGCCCCCGCGGTGGCGAGCGAGGGGGTGGTGGTGGAGGAGGAAGAAGAAGAAGGGGTGGAGGGTTGAGAGAGGTTGATGCTGAGGTGGTCAGGGATCGTGACGGAGGCTGCCTGGGAGGAGGGTTTAGCGCTTTCTAAACTGTAACAGAGGAGAAAAGGAAAAACAACAACAAAAAAAAAAAGAAAAAAAAGAAAAATAAAAAAGAAAAAAAAAAAAAACACGGGTGTGGGTGGGAGGGAAGGAACAGCACAAAATGCGAAAAAAAAGCACAGGACAAACAGCAAAAACGGCGCAGGAGCCGAGCTGGGGAGGAGGAGGAGGGAGGGAAGGAGGGAGGGAGGGAAGGGATCGTGCTGCCAGGCCTGGCCCGGCTGCACACGGGACCCCCACACCCCCCAGAGGATCCCCGTGCGCCAGGAAGGAGCCAAAGTCCAGAGAAAAGCTCCAGCAGCTGCTGCGGAGGGAGCAGGGACACAGCCCAGGGAGCCCGAACCCAAGCAGCCGGGAGATGCCACTGCCAGCTCCAGGCAGGGAACAGGGACAGGGGACACCGACAGGACAGCCCCGGAGCAGAGCCAGGTGCTGCCAGCAGCACCAGCAGCGCTGGGATGGCAGCGGGACGGGACCGGGCAGCCCCTCCTGGCACCCCTCGGGGTGGCACAGCAGAGCCAGGCTCCCCCCAGCCCCTTCCGCGCCCGGCAGCATCCCTGGGTGGCAGCGGGGAAGGGACAGCAGGCACGGGAGGGCACAGGGAGGGAGGGGGGACAGGGACAGGCCTTCCCCTCATGCGGGGCACGGGCAGGGAGGGAGGGGGGCACGGCGAGGCCCTGGCACTCACCTGACATTAATTAGATACTGGGCCAGGCTGATGCTCGCTGCAGATCCAGTTATGGTCACCTGCCTGTCAGTAGAGCCTTCCACGGGGTTGGCAATCTTGATCTGAGCCCCGGACATCTGGCGGATCTCGTTGATCTTGGCGCCCTGACGCCCGATGATGCAGCCAATCAGCTGGGAAGGGACAGGAAACCGGGTCAGCTCGGCCTCACCCTGCCCTGCCACCTCCAGGGGGGACACCGGGGAAATTCCTGCAGGGAAAGTCCCAGCCCCACAGGCTGTCCCAGCCCCACAGGCTGTCCCGGGCGGGAGGGGACGACACCATCTTTGGAGGTGTCCAAAATGAATGGTGAGGATGTGGCCCTTGGGGACATGGGCACACGTCCTTGGGGACACAGTTGGTGGGGGACAGCTGGACTTGGTGGCCTTAAAGGCCTCCTCCAATTTTAACAGCCCCAGGATTATGGGATACCTGGGAGTGGGGTGTTAGTTGGAAAAGGGGGGGTTAAGGGATTGAAAAAAGGCTTTATTGCCTTGAAGATCACTGGAATGGGGACAAGGGACGTAGTGGCAGCCAGAGTGGCCCGAGGAGGGGGTTTGGGACGCAGCCACGAGCCCACCACAGCCTCAAAGGCAAGGCCAGAGACCCCAGAGGCCTTGTGAGAGGGGCAGACCCTGGGGAGCCGAGGGGCAGCCACGGCCCGGGATACTCACATCGTTTGGAATGGTGAGTTCATGGGAGGTGGTTTGGGCAGAGGCATCCAAACCTGCTCGGAGACAGAGAGAGGGGCCCGGGTGAGGGCGGGGCAGCCGGGGGGTGCAGCACCCCAAGTGCTGCCAGGTTCAGGCTGCTGGGAGGGCTCGGAGCCGGCGGGGCGGGCACAGCAGGCGGGGGGGCCCTCCAGCCCCGCTGCTCCCCAGCCCTGCCTCCCTGTGTCACCCCCAGGCCTCTCCCCTGCGTCCCCTCCATCAAGGCGGGACAGTCCCAGAGCAGGGGCTGGCACGGGGCGCTCCAGCCGGGCACTCGCCCTCCACTCCCACTCTGGGTCTGGCTTTCAGAGCTCCCCTCATCCTCCTCCTCCTCCTCCTCCTCCTCCTCCCTGCCGCCCTGCAAGGCTGTGCTAAGGCAGGCACTGGCTGGGAGGCTGCTCACACCCCACACGGGGCTGAGCTCATGTGCCTGGGGTGTTTTGAACACACTTTTCCATTTCTCCCCCCTTCCCCAGCCCGCTCCCTGCGAGAGGGAGCAGTGGTGGTGGCCTCAAGCGCTCACTGGGGCTGTGGCAGGGGGACACAGCAGGTGACACCCAGTGCTGTCCCCCGACTCCTGGGGCAGCTCTAGCTCCTGACAGCTCCAGCACCTCCTCAGCCGGAGGCTGCTCCCCTCTGCGTGGTTTTTTTTGGGGTGGGGAGGAGGTCAAAGCTTGGGGCCCACAGCTCGCTGGGACAGCCGAGCCTCCACCCAGTCCTGCTGCTCTCCACTATCCAGCTGTGCTCCAGGGCCCAGGCAGCTGAGCCAGGCTGCACCTCCAGCCCTTCTGGGGCTCCCCTCAACCCCTTTCCCCCCCATCCGGGCAGCATCTATCAGGGAGAATGAGACCCCGGTCAGCATCAATACACAACAGAGTAACTACAGATGGTGTGTTTGGATCATTACCCCAATAGCCTTTCACCTCTGCAGAGCTGGAGTCAACGCCTGTTAAGATACAAGTCACAATGAGTTTGGCTGTCTCAAGTTTAGTTTAGAGCTCCAAATGGGTAATTTGGATTTTTTTTTCTTTCTTTTTTCTTTTTTTAGGTGGCTTGGTTGTTTTCCAGCCATCTTAGCGAATCCGCAGTGAATCTGGCACAGTCAGCAGTTGCCTGCTGTGGGCCTGGAGCAGCCGGAGGGGAGAGAGCGGTGCTGCGGGCGGGGGCTCCCAGGGCGCTGGCGCAGCTGCGAGCACCAGGCAGGCAGGGAGGGAGGGCAGCAGCGTGGGCGGACGGATGGAGAGCTGGAGGCCCTGTCCCTGCGGCCCCAGACACGTCCCAAGAGCAGTGGTTATTACCTGGCCGGGCCCGGGCAGCGTTTGGGGTTAGGTTTGTGTGAGCTCGGCCCCCGGGCGGGGCCGGGCCGCGGCCGCGCGCGAACGCACAAGGAGAGAAGGAGTTTCCATACCACTGAATCCAGTGTTGCCATGAGACATTGGAAAGTGTGACTGTTGCATTGCCAACTGGTGCAGCTTGGTCAGCTAAAGGAGGGACAAGGGAAGACAGGGAGAGGGAGAAAGAGAGAGAGAGAGAGGCTGGCGTTAGCCATTTCCCAGGGCCGGGGGCAGCACTCGCCGCGCGCACCCGCACGGACGCGGCCCCGCGCCCGCCCCGGCCCCCGCGCGCCGCCACGGCCCGGCCACGGCGGGCTGGGGGCTGTGCCCACCCCCCCGGTGCAGCGAGGGCTGGAGCAGCGCAGGAACAGAAGCAGAGAGGAGCGGGAGGAGGGAGCGGGTGCCCGGGGCACGGCGGGGAGCGCAGGGCGCGGGCACGGAGCGCGCTCGGCTCCACCGCGCCGGCCCGGCTTCCTCGGAGCCCCCGTCCCCCGCGCCAGACCCCCCTCGCTGCCCTACAGGTGCCAGGAGCAGAGAGCAGCCCCTACGGGATGAGGATGGGTGCCAGAGGATGGAGGTGTCCGACAGCGCCGGCCGCCGCTGGGATGGGCCCTCCGCTCCCGGGCGGCCCCGCCGGGCTGGGCCGGGGCCAACCCCCCTCCCCGACTGCCACCTGCGCCCGCTCGCCGGGCCAGCTGTCCCCTGCCCCGGGAGAGCCACCGTGGGGACACGGCCACCGCGTGCTGGCTGGGGGGGGCCGTTCTCGTGCCAAATTGGGGGGGGGCGGGGGGGCAAAGGAAAAGCCAGAGCTGGTGTGAAATGCCAAGCCAGGGAGAGGTGGGTTCGGAAAAAAAATATAAGGAGGAGGGAAGTGTCAGAGAGGAGGTGGGGGAGGATCCAAGGAGAGATCTGAGGCCAGATGGAGCTGGCTGCAGGAGGGCCAGCTGAGGGGGGTGAGTGGTTTTTTTTGGGGGGGGGAGGTTCTGGGGAGCTCAGATCAGATCGAGTATTCAGCCCCAAGCTGAGCCAGCTCGAGTGGAGAAAGCATGGAGAAAATTTTTTGGAAGGTGGGGGAGGAAAAGGGTGGATTTCAAGACAAGAAGTTGTAAATAAAAACTTACATCTGGCTGTGGAATGGCATACTGTCCTTGAATGGTATAGGCCTACAAAAGGAGGAAAACAGTCCTATTAACAACCATCGGACAGCCACCCAGGGACAGACAGATTTCAACTAGCCAGGAAGTCAGAGAGCCAAGGTGGAGAGTTCTCCGGGGCGAGGGAAGTGGGGCAGGAGAGGCGGGGACGGATAAATGCTGTCACAAGCAGTTTCTAGGCTGGCGGTTACTCGAATTGGCCTGACGTGGCGGGTACGGGGAGGGGGTGGGCAGAATCGGTGCCGTCCCCCCCCCAAAAAAAAGGTGGCAGACAAAAAATAAGGAAAAAAAAAAGAAAAAGAAAAAAGGAAAAAAAAAAAAAACCAACAAGAGAACGGCTGGGATCTTGATGAAGATGTTATGGTGTGGTGAGTCCGACAATGCTGCTATCCCTGCGCGCCCGCGCAGGCAGGGAGGATCCAACGCCCCCGCCGGCCCTGCTGCTGCTCCTGGCCCCTCTCTGCCCCGGCCCGGCAGCTCCCCCGCCTCCCCTCCCACCCCCAAAAAAAAAGTTTTGCCCCGTTCCGAGTCCTCTCGTCACTCCACACGCCTAGGACAACGTCGCCGGGCAAGCTACAGGTCAGTGCTGGCGCTGGCTACCACTGCTCACACGGCCCAGTGCTCGGAGGGGAACGAGGCGAGGGCCTGACCTGCCACAACTCCGTGTCCCCGAGGTTACAGGGGACAGCCACACACTCCAGATTCCTCCTGAAGCTACCCAGAAAGGGCGAGGCACTGGCTGGGGCCTGGCTGGCTAAGGTTTGGGGAGGTCTGGGGGGGCCGGGCAGGTGGGGGCGGGTGGGAGAGGAGGGGGAGAGGGGGGTACACAGCCTCACTTCCAGGTCACCGGAAGAACTGCAGCCCAGGCTGGAATTGGCCCAAGTTCGTTGCCATGCAGTGGCTGCCGGGTGGCCTGCGTGAGGAGAGGTTGGTGGGCTCAGAGTCCAGTTCCCAGTGGACAGGAGTCCACAGCACAAAAAGCCACCGTTGTCGGTTTTGGGGGACGGGGACAGGGATGCCACCCTTGTTGGCAGTCTCAGAGAGGCCAAGGATTGAACGGGCCGTGGAGACTGAACTCCCCTCTCACCTCCTGAGGTGGTCCCTCCAAGTCAGAGTTGAGGCACATGGATGGGGCGGTGTGGGGGTAGCTCGCACTGCCGCTGCTGTACCTGTCCTGTGGATAAATTAGAGGACTTCAGTCTCCAGGGCTGTCAATCCGAAACCTTTCGCTAACACCAAACTCAACATCCACATTAGCTCAGTGCTGATCGAGGGCTCGCCCTGCTCTACGCGCGACTCTGAGCTGCAGACAGAGAGCGCAAGGCCCACCGGGAGCGGGGCCCGGGGGCCGCTGCGGGCCTGGGCCGGGGACGGGGGCGGAAAGAAGGAAGGAAGGGGAGAAGAGGGGCAAGGGGAGGGAAGAGATGCGTGGCTGTGGAAGCCTGCTCCTCACTGCTCTAACGGGGAGGGGGCCGGCTCCCGCCCCGCCGCTGGCCGGGGCGCGGGGGCTGCCCCCGGTGCAGAGCGGCGGGAGAAGCCGTCGGGGAGGCGGGGGGGGGGGCTGACCGGGTTCAGGTGGGGAGGAAGAGGCAGGGAGAGGGGCAGGGGTGGGGAGGAAGGGGACGGCGGCAGCTCCGTCCCCACAACAAGCGTGGCGGGGCTGGGAGAGCGGAGTCAGGCCTGGCTCTCGGGGAGGCCGGCAGCAGCTACACCCCTTCCCTGACCCCCTTCCCTGCCTACTGAGGCCCCCACTGACCAAGCCAGGCCCTGCCCACCCCGAGGGGCGTCCCTGGCACAGGAAGGCAGCGGATGCGTTGTCGCCATGGTCTCTCCGAGCGTTGGGGCAGCCCCAGGGGCGCAGGGTGGGAGCAGCTGACCCGCACCCGGGCCCGTTACAGCGGGACAGGATCCAAGGGACACCTGTCCCCTGTAAGGTGGCTCGGGGCAGGGCTCGGGCCACTGCCCAGCTCAGCGCAGGAGGAACTAAAGCCCAGTCACCTGACACTACTCCTATCTGACACCCTCCCCTCCTGAGAGACGAAGCCTTTGCACACCCCAACCCTACCCGTGGCACAGGCTGAGCCTTTGCACCCCGATAACCACTGGCAGAGAGCAGAGAACCCCCAACCTCCGGGCCAGTCACCCACAGAGGTCACAGCGAGTCCTTGGAGCCAGCCCGGGGCAGGGGGGCAGAGCCCGGCTTAGGCAGCTCGGCCCCGTTCAAGCCCCCACTGCCGCCACCACACTGGCAAACGGATTTTTTGGCCGGTTAATTCAGGAGTGTTTTCCAGCACCCTCTCCTCCCAAATCGGCCGTTTTCTTTGCCTGCTGCCCTCCCGCAGCAGGGGCAGGGGGCCGAGGCCCAGCAGAGCCCTTGGGGCCGAGGGCACAGCGTGGGTGACGGGCACGCGGAGCGGCCGGGGCGCGCTGGCAGCTCGGAACGACCCCTGCCCGCCCTCGCTGCCCACCCCGCACCCCAGGAGCAGAGGAGAGGCCTTACCTGGCCGCCTGCAAAGATGACGGGAGAGCTGGATGGCTTGGGTCGGTACGGGATGGTGACACCCTTCGGGGGAGACTGCGTGACAGGCAGGGAGGACAGGTCAGGCACCTCGCGCCGCTGGCACTGGCAGCCCCCTCCCCACTGCCCACACCCCCGGGGCTCTGCTCTGCACCTCCAGCTGGCCCTCTGCTGACCCAGGGCAGCAAGACTTCCTCCCCACCCTGGGCACAGGGCCGAGGGAGGACACCCAGCAGCACAGCAGGGCCGTGGGTGACACCATGAGCTGCTCTCGAGGCCCTGCTCGACCCCGGTTTTAAGCTGCTCCGAGCCTCACCTGGATGAGGCTGTAATCCCCAGCTATCCCTTTATCCCCCAGAGGCTCCTTTCTTCTCCCTCCCCAGCACTTCCACCCCTCCAAGGGCAGCAGGATCCCCTGCAGCACCAACTCCCAGGGACAGGCCCGGGGAGGGGCCCTACCTCAAGCATGACGACGCAGATCTGTTTGACGCACTCGATGATGGACTGTGGGATCCCAGCGATGGTGATGGCTCGCTCAGTCGAGTTGGGCAGCATGTCCCCTGCCACCTGGACCTGTGCCCCCGTGCTCTGCCAAGTCGAGGGTTAAAAATAGCCCGTCAGACCCCGGGCAGGGCTGAGACCTCCGTGACCAACCCTGTGCCTGGTTATACATAGCCAAAACTGCCCCCCCCAGATCCTCCTGCCCCCAAAATAAAGTCCTTTAATCCCAGCTGGATACAATTCGGTCACCAGGAGCCTGAGGCAGCAGAGGGGGACCTGGCCTCAGCCCGTCCCTGTAACCCAAGCCAAGCCAGCAGAGTTAATCTAACAGCACCCAGTGCTAAATGGCATGGCACCCAGTGCTAAATGGCATGGCCAAGGGCAGCGCTGGCCTGGAGCCCATCTCCCTCTCCAAAATCTGAGAAAAGGCTGGGGAGAGGGCGATCAGGAGCCATGGGAAGGGGGGAGCAGGAACCCCAGTCTGTGAGAGATAGCACCAGGCAGAGAAGAGTCTGGCCTGAGTCTCAGTCTGCCAAGCACTAAAATACAGGGAGCACCAAAAACTCCCAGTGGTGCCACATCCCATGGGCAGGGACAACACAGGGATTTGCCTCTGGGGACACCCGAACCCCCGTGGGTCCCCACGGGCTGGGCAGCACGCACCTCTCGGATCTCCTTGATCTTGCAGCCTCCTTTGCCAATGAGGGACCCGCACTGGCTGGCGGGCACCACGAGCCGGAGGGTGACCGGGGGCCGGCTGGCAGCTGTGCTGTTGGTCATGGAGCTGCTGATGTCCTGCGAGGAAGAGGAGGTGTTGAGGGCTCAGCCCTGCGGGGACGGCACACGCTGGGGACGTGCCCGGCACAGGGACAGGGAGGTGACGCTGGCACCGGCGGCCGAGGCCAAGGTGACCTCGGGGCTTTCCCAGGACTCGCTCAGCAGCCCAGAAAAAACACAGATGTATTTTGGGGAAGCAGCAGCCAAACTCTGCTGCCTCAATGGAAATGGGTTTAGGCACTGGCCCAGGCTGGGTGCCACCTCAGCCAAGCAGGAACTGGTGCTGGAGGGGGCTCGGGGACTCCACGGCTCCAGGGTCAGCACGGAGCCTCCCTCTGCACCAGGGATCAAGGCAGCAGCTCCGGGAAAAACAATCCCGGCGCCGATTACAGCGGTCATGTGCTGGCAGGGGGAGGGGAGGCACAAGGCCAGGGCTCAACTGACCTACTAAAGCAAAGCTTCAGCTCCAAGGCCGGTGCCCGGAGCGCTGCAGAGCCGTGCAGCCCGTGGAGGACTCTGGCTCCCTGCATTCGGCACTAACAGCTCCAAGCCCTGCAGCCTTTACGCTGCAGCGAGGGCAGGGGAGTTTGGGGACAGAGCTGCCAGCACAGGCTTGTTTGTCCCTGGGCAGTGTCCCAAATCTAAAGGGCAATAGAATTTGTACCACCACAAGCAAGGTGAGGGCCACAGAGCTCTGCCCCACACCAGGTGAGGAGCACTCCCAACTCCTGCTCCCTTCCAATCCAGAAATCTCAACATCAAGCCCTGAGAGCAGGCTCTAACACCTGCAAGATCCAGGTTATGTAGCAGCAAAATCCTCCCTGGAAGTCACTGATTTAACAGGACCAGGGACACGATGCAGCTCCTGCAGCCCCATTTCCTCCCTGGCAGGGCCGGGGAGAGAGCTGAGCCCTGGCGTGTGCTGGGGGAAGTGGCACCAGCACCAGCAGAGCCAGGGGGATTCCAAGCCCCGCTCTGCTCCACGCTGTGGGCAGGAAGTCCCTGCGGAGCCCTGGCTCCAGCACTGCCTGGACCTTGCCCCAGCACGGCACCGGACAAAGATCGGGGCCAGGCAGGGAGACGCCGGCTGCCCATGCAGAACAGCGGCCCTGGGCCCCCCGGGGCCACGCCGGGGTCAGCTCTGCCAGAGACAAGGGATAAACGGGGCAATGACTGCAGGGGGCCGTGGACACACCTCTTCCAGTTTGTCAATGATCATCGCAAAAGCTTTGAAGATGGCGTTGGTGGGTCCCGCCAGGGTGATGATCCGCTCGGGGCAGTTCCCTTCCGAGATGTTGATGCGAGCTCCGCTCTGCGGGGAGGCAAACGCCACCTCAGTGCCCGGGATTCCTGCGGATCCCCCGCCGGGGACAGAGCCCTCCCTCCTCCTCCTCCTCCCCTCCCCTCCCTCGGCTCGGGCAGCCATCTTCTCCTCCTCGGCTTCCTGCCGCGCCTGCCCACAGCTCCCGGCATTCCCCGCGCCATGCCGCCGCCGCGCCGCCCGCGGAGCCCGCGCCAGGCCCGCCATCCTGCCCCGCTGCCGGCACTCACCTCCTCACGCATCTTCTTCACCGACTCCCCTTTCTGTGAGGGAACAGAGAAGGGAGAGAGGCGTCAGCGCCGCGGCGGGTGGGCAGGGAGGGAGGGAGCGGGACGGAGAGAAGGGGAAAGGCAGGGCTAGGGGAGTTTGTTCCTCACTTACCTTCCCAATGATGCTTCCCACCTCCTGGGATGGAAACAAAAGCACCGTTAGTCAGCGTTTTAAAAACTCCTGGAGCCCCAAGCCTAAACTCGGCTCTTTTCACAGTCAAAACAAGCTCCTGAGCACTTGAGTTCTGCCCCTCAGATAACCGGGGTTTAACCCAGTTGTGCTGATCTTGTTCCCACCTTCGCTCCCATTAAGTCGTTCTGCCCCCCCCAGTAATTATTTCCTTTGCTGGGTGCGCCCCAGGATCTGCCCAGGCACCTGCAGCACATTCCTAGCCCCACAGCAGCTCCAGGAGACCCCACGGAAGCGCCCAGCCCACCCCGTGCCAGGCCAGGGCTCCAGGCAGGCGGATGGGGACACGAACCTTGCCGTGCATGAGTAGCCGGATGGTGAGCGTGACATTGAGACCCCCTTCGATGACTCCGGTGTCCATGGTGGGCAGCGCGGGGTCGGCTCAGGCTGCAGCAGCGCTCGGGCCTCGGCTGGTGGGAGAGGGGCTGCGTGAGTGGGGGGCTGCGACCTGAGGGGCTCTGCCAATCCCCCCCAGCCTGTCCAGGCAGGATTCCAGCCTCCCTGTGCTGCTGCGCCCCTCAAATCACCCCTTGAAGTGTTGGGACAATCCGTGGTGGTTTGGCTCCTCCTCCTATGAATTTCCAGAGCTGAACTGGCCCGATCCCACCTGGAACCAGCAACTCTTGGGGTCATGAGGGTCCTGCTCAGCCCCTGCCTCCTCCCAGCCCTGCTCCTTGCAGGGGTTTCCCTGAGGGACAGCTGAATACTTCAGGGTGACCCCCGGTAGCACTGGGGACACAAATGGTTCCTGGACACAACCAGGGATGCCGAGGGGACACTGAGGACTAATCGTGGTCCCTACAGATCCGGGGAAGCCGCTGTTCCCTGCGAGCCCCACACTCTTCCCAGCCCAAATCTTCCTGCAGCTGCCCGATGGGAGCAGGCACCCCAGTCGCAGGGGTTCGGCCCGCTGGACAGCCGGGATTGTGGAGAAAATAAACGGCATCGGCGTTCCCGAGCCCGCGCGGGGCCCCCCGGAGCAGGTTCCGAGGCGATTCCCTCAGACCCAGATAAGGCCACATGAGCGCACGATCAGGTTTCAAACCACCTGAGTCGGCAGCGGTTGCAAAACAGCCCGGCCGGCCCCAGCCGAGCTTTTCATAGGAATCCGGTAAATAAACTCCCATTTCGGCCGCCGCTTATGCCTCATCAAAGTTTAACCACGGCCGAGGCAGGCCCGGGGCCGCGCTGCCTCGCTGGCACCCAAGGGCTTTGCCGCGGCCTGCATGAGCCCGGCCCGGCATTCGCCGGTTCGGGGAGCGGAGTCCGGGATCGCAGCTCCGACAGCGGGGCGAGGGCGAAACGGGCCCCGAGCCCGCCCGCCCCGGCAGCCCGGGCCCGTCCCGGGGACAAAAGCGGCCGAGCGGCCCCGCCGGGGGTGACGCGGGCCCGGGCCGGGCTCTCGGCGAGGCCTTTCCGCAGGGAAACTTCCCCGAGCTCGGCCCCGCGCCGGATCCCCCCGCCCCCGGCACCTCCGTCCCAAAGCCGGGGACGCGGCTGCTGCGGCGGGGACGCGGCTCTGAAACGAGCCCGTCCCTGAGGCGGGGACGCGGCACCGGAGCCAGCTCAGCCCTGCGGGGCGGATGGGGGGGGGGAGGGAACCGGGCAGGGAGTCCCGGCTCCAAGCCGGGCCGGGGGGAGCGGAGCGGCTGTCCCGGAGCGACCCCGAGTTACGATGGAGCCCCCGGATGGGGCCCGATCACAAGGCGGGTGAAGGGGATCCCGGGCCGGCGGCTCCGAACGGGGCTCGGAGCCCGGCGGGGGGAAGCGGCCAAGCGCCGGGAGAGCGGGAGGGCCGCGGGGAGCGGGGGGAAAAATGGGCCTCTGCATCCCGGACCGGGCGGCACCGACCCGGGGCTCCGAACCCGCTCTGAACCGGGCACCACACTGTTCGGCTCCGGGCAGGCCCAGGGGGAAGACCCGGATCCCCTGGGGGGGCGGCGGCCCCGCGCAGGCCCGTCCGTGCGCCCCCTTCCCGCTCCGGCGGGGGGAAAACAACAGCGCGGGATGGCGGAAAAATCGGGCCCGGGCGGGAAAAGAAAAAAAAAAAAACTAAAAGAAAAGAAAATCAAAAAATCAAACTCCAAGAAAACGGAGTAGAAAGAAAGAAAAAAAAAATTCTCCCCACGCCCCTCGGGGCCCCCCCGCAGCCGGCCCGGGCGGGGGGCGGCGGCGCCATGTGACGCACGCGGCGCCCCGAACCCCCCCTGCCCGGTTCCGGCGGGGGGGGGAGCCGCGGGGGGGGCGGCGGGAGGCGGCAGCAGCGGCCCCCGAGCCCCCCGGGGCCGTTTGTGCCCCCGGCCGGCGGCGCGGGGCGCGCGGGCCGCACAGGCCGCACAGGCCGCGCAGGCCGCGGGCGCCGTGAGGGCGCGGCCGGCGGGGGGGCGGCGGGGGGGCCGCGCTGAGGGCCCGGCCCGGGGGGGATCGGACCCGGATGGCGGCCGGGGGGGCGCGGGGGGCCCGCGGGGAGGGCCGGGGGACGGCGGTGGGGGGGCGATGGGGGGGGGGGGGGCGGGGGGTCGGGCCTACCTGTGTCGGCGCCGGTAACGGCGTTGGGCGAAGGGCGCTCCGGGCGGAGCGGGAGGAGGGAGGGCGGGAGGGAGGGGGGGGGAGGCGGGGAGGGAGCGCGGCGGGCGGGCGCGCGGGATGGCGGCGGCGGCGGCGCGGGCGCGGCTGCTCCGGCTGCGGCGGCCGCGGGTCTGGGAGGGGGCGGCGGGCGCGGCCCGATTTACACCCGCCCCGACCCGGAAACGCACGGCGCGCGCGGGGCGGGACGGAGCGGCCGCCGCCCCGCACAGCGCCCCCGTGCTTCGGGGAGGTCCGGGAGGGGACTGGGGCAATGGGGGGGAACTGGGGGGCACTGGAGGGGCCTGGGGGGCAATGGGGCAGCAATGGGGGCACTGGGGGAGCTCTGGGGGAAATAGGGGTAAAGGGGAGCGAATAAAAATGTGCTAGAATTGTGTATGGGAGCTATGGGGCAAGTGGGGGGCAATAGGAAGGGCTGGGGGGCAATAGGGGCAGGGGGACACAGGGCAGCCCGCGGTTTGTGTCCCCCTCAAGCCCAGGCCCCCTCGGCACGAAGGAGACGCTGACGCACTTTGGGGTGTCCCAGAGCTTTATTGGGGGACAGGGGGGACAACCCGGGACCCCCCCGGCAGTAGGGGACGGGGGACAGGATGGGGGTCCTGGGGGGTCCCAAGAGAGTCCAGGTGGTTCCTGGTGGTCCCAGGTGATTCTGGGGGGTCCTGCGGGTGCCTCAGTCGGAGCTGCTGGAGGAGGAGGACGAGGACGAGGACGAAGAGCGCTGGGGGGGATAGCAGAGCCATGAGCCCCCGAGGGGGGCTGGGGGTGACCCCCTGTGTCCCCCCCCGGGTCTCCCCCACCTTGTGCTTCTTGTGAGCCTTCTTCATCCTCTTCTTCATCTTCTTCGCCGCCTTCTTGTCCAGCCCGGGGGGGAGCGAGGGGAGCACCCCCGGGTGGGGGAGCACCCCCGGGTGGGGGGGCTGCGGCAGGGGGGGGCCCAAGGGGGGGCCCGAGGGGGCCAGAGGCGGCCCCGGGGGGTACGGGGGGGGGCCAGCGGGGTACGGGGGCTGCCCTGGCCCCCCCAGCGGGTTGGGGGGCGCCGCGGGCGGGGGGTACACGGGGTTGGGGGGTGGGACCTGGGGGGGGTACGTGGGGTTCGGGGGGTACGCGGGGTTGGGAGGGGGCGGCTGTCCTGGGGGGAAAAAAGGCGGAGATTGAGGGGGGGGTCTGACCCCGGGGGGGGTCAAGGCAGCCCCCCCAGTTTGGGGTGTCCCCCTGTACCTGCACCAGGGTTCCACATGGCGGGAGACTCCAGGACCTGGGGGGGCACCGTGGGTGAGCGGGGACCCCCCGAACCCCCCCAGGCACCCAGGGGAAACTGAGTCAGGGGGTTTGGGGGGCCCCCCCGGGACTGGATCGAGCCGGGCGGCGGGGGAGCTGCAGAGGAGTCGGACGGTTTCGGGTGCGGGGGGGATTTGGGGTTTGGGGTGCACGGGGGGGTCCTGGGACTTCGCTCCCACCTTCGCTCCGGCCGCGGCCCCTCCCGGCAGGAAGCGGGGGCGGGGCTTAACCGGGGGCAGGGCTTATGGCGGGCTCCTCCCCGGGGGCGGGGCCTGCTCCTGCCCCCTCCCTCCCGGGTCCCGATGTCCCCCTGCCCGCCCCGTGCCTCAGTTTCCCCGCACGCACCTGGCCGGGGGCGGCCGCTGCGCCGGGGTCCCCCGGGGCCGGTGCGGGCCCCGCGGCCAAGCGCTGGAGCCGCTGCAGCGCCCGCTCGGCCGAGAGCCGCGCCTCGGGGTCCGGGTCCCAGCAATCCTCCAGCAGCTCCGGCAGAGCCCCCCCGGCCTGTGGGACCCCCACCCACCCGGGTCACCCGGGGATGTCACCCGGGGATGTCACCCGAACGGGGACAGCCCCCGGTGCCCTCAGCACCATCGCTCCAGCGCGGAGGGGACCCCTGGGCAGCGACCCCCCCAAACACCCCCGGGTACCCGAAACGCCCCCGGGTACCCAGGCAGGGACCCCCCCTCGGACCCCCGGCCCCCTGCGGGTCACCCCTGCCCGCGCCCACCCGGGGGGGTCCCGGGGGTCCCGGGGCTCTGACCTGCGGGGTGCGGTGCCAGGCCGGGGGGATGAGCGGCCGCCGCCTCTCGTCCGCGGCCAAGCGGCGCAGCTGAGCCCCGCTGGGGCTGGAGCCCAGCTCGGCCTCGTAGGCCAGCCGGAACGGCGGCACCGGGGCTCCTGCGGGCGGGGCGGCCGGGGGTCAGCGGGGCCGGGGGGCCGCGGGCAGCGCGGGGGGACCCGCGGGGCTCACCGGGGCTCAGGGCCTGGCAGCGGGACAGGATCTCCCAGAGCAGCAGCCCCAGCGCGTAGACGTCGGCCTGGCGCAGCGCCCGGCCCCAGGCCCGCAGGTCCAGGCTCTCATCCAGGATCTCGGGTGCCAGGTACCGCTGCGTGCCCGCCTGCGCCACACCAGGCCCTGAGCGGGGGCTCGGGGCCACCGGGGCTGCTGGGGCCACCGGGGCCACCAGAGCCACCAGGGCTACCAGGACCACCAGGGCCACTGGGCCTCCATGCCAAGGACAGGCTCAGCTGGCAGCCACAGCCCACACTGCCAGCGACATCTGGGGTGCCATCCCCAACCCAGGGCTGTCACCTTCCCAGGCCATGCCATGCCAGGCCATGCCATGCCATGCCATGCCATCCCACCCCTGTCCCCCCTGTCCTCCTGTCACCTTGCGGATGGCCACGCTGTGCCGGCTGCTGGCGCTGTCCTGGGCGCGCGGTGGCAGCGCCAGCGCCAGCCCGAAGTCGCCAATGGCGCAGGTGCCGTCCTCCCGCACCAGCACGTTCTGGCTGCTCAGGTCCCGGTGCACCACGCTGGGCTTGTACAGCCCTGGGGACACCGAGGGTCACGGGAGGGACAGGGCAGGGACAGGGCAGGGGGACAGGGGACACCGGGGGTGCCGTCCTCACCGTCACGCCACAGCTCCTGGTGCAGGAAGGCCAGGCCGCGGGCCAGGGACAGCGCCAGGCGCACGCTGCCCGCCCAGGTCCCCACGTGCTGCCCCAGGAAGTGGCGCAGGGAGCCCTGGGGACCCGTGAGGGACACGAGTGGGGACGTGGGGCACCCCCCAGGATCTCCCACACATCTCCCCCCACCGGCCCCCATCCCCATCCCTGTGCTCCCTGACTGTCCCACGCACCCCCCTGAGGCCCCTCAATCCCTTGCACACCCCGAGCCCCCCAAATCCCCGTCACAACCGAGCCCCCCGAGCCCCCATTACTCCCGTACCCCTTGAACCCCCCAGACTCCTGTTACCCCCCTCCCTGTACCCCTCATACCCCCAAGCTCCTGTTACACCCACCCCTGTTATCCCCTGAGCCCCCCAAACTCCCGCTACCCCCGTCCCGGTCCCCCCCAGCCCCCGGGGTGACCCACGGCCGGGTAGAGCTGCAGCACCAGGAGCCCCCCGCGGGCTCGGGGCGCGGCCTCCCGGGTGTGCAGCAGCCTGGCCACGTTCTCGTGCTCCATCAGCGGCAGCGAGTGCACGGCGCGTTCGGCCGCGAACCTCCGGCCGGCCCCGGCCGCGAACGCCTTGATGGCCACGGGCCGCTGGCGCAGCGTGCCCCGCCACACGGCCGAGAAGCGCCCGGACTGCAGCACCTGCCCCGCGGCGGGGACACGCACAGGGGACACGGCTGGCACCGGGTGTCCCCGAGCCCCGGCACCCCCACTCAGGGACCACCTTTGGGGGTCCCTCAGAGCTGTTGTGCCCCCCCCGGACTGATGCCCCCTCTGCCATGGGTGTCCCCACGTCCCCTCCCCATATGGGTGCCCCCTCCCAGCGCCACCCCCTTCTCTGCCCTCCCACCTGGGTGCCCCTGTTGGGTGTCCCTCCCCCCATGGTGGGTGTCTCCCGGGGGGTGTCCCTCGCCCCGTGGGTGTCCCCCGCCCCGTTAGGGTCCCCGCGTGGGTGTTCCCCGCCCCGGGGGTGCCCCGCACCTGCAGGAAGTGCAGCGCAGGCAGGTCCGGGCTGGGGGGCTCCGGGGGGGAGACCCCGATTCTCCGTCCCCCCCGCGGTGGCTGCCCCGTGCGGGCCCTCGTCCGGCGCAGTCCTGGATGGGGGACACCAGGGACACCCCGATCCGGGGACCCCCCCACAGGAACCCCCCCCAAATCAGGGACACGGGACCTGGGGACACCAGGGACCAACAGCCCCCCCTCGCCAGGCAGGGGACATGGGGGATGTGGCATCCCGGGGGACACCCCACCTGGGACACCCCACCCGGGACACCCCACCTGGGACACCCCACCCCAGGGGGTCACAAGGACGCCAGGGACCCCCGCCCCAGGGACAGGGTGACACAACATTGGGGACCCCCCCCTCCACCCCGGCAGACCCCCACTCTGGGAACACCAGAGATGCGGCCTTTGGGGACACCCAGGGGACATGGGGTAGGGGCCGGCTGTGCCCGGGGGTCCCCCCGTCCCCGCCGTGTCCCTGCCCCTACCGAGGACGCCCAGACAGATGAGGAGGATGAGGAGGAGGGGGCTGGCGCCCAGCAGCCACAGGGTCCCCGCGGACCCCCCCCGGCCGGGTACTGGGGACAGAGACTGAGGTGACACGGAGCCCCGCTGAGCCCCCGGGTGTCCGGGGTGGTGGTAGGGGACACTTTAGGGGATCCCATGGCTTCCCCAGTGCCCCCAGAACCCCCCGGCCCCGTACCTGGGCCCGGGCGGGGCCCCCCGGCGGCCGCCGCGGCGCCGGTGGCGTTGCCGTTGCAGAGGTGGCCGTGGCACAGGCACAGCAGCACGGAGCTGCCCGGGTGGCCCGCGGGGCTGGGCGCGCAGGTGGCCGAGGGACAGGCGTCCCCCCGCCCCCCCCAGCAGCCTGGGGACAGCGGCGCGGTCACACGGGGGGGGCAGGGGACAGGTGGGACCCCCCCGCAGCGGCTCCTCCCCGGCGCCGCCGCCGCCGCCGCTGCTCAAGGCCAAGGCCAAGGCGGCCGCTGGGGAGGGACCAGAACCTCCCCAATCCCCCCTGGCCCGGATCAGCCTCTGCTCCTGCCCCCCGGCCCCGATCCGACCCCTTTTGCCTCCCCAAACCCCCCCAGGGCAGCACTGAAGCCCTCAGTCCTGCCCCAGCCCCTTCTATCCCTCCAAATCCCCCCCTGGGGCAGAACCAACCCCTCCATCCTCCCCCAAAATCCCCCTGGGGCAGAACCAGGCTCTCCATCCTACCCCAAAATCCCCCCGGGCAAGACCAGTCCCCTCCATCCTCCCCCATCCCCTTCTGCCCCTCCAACCCCGCCTGGGGCAGGCTCAAAGCACAGCCCCCCTTTCCCCTGCCCAGAGCCGGGGGTCCCGGGGGTCTCCCCCTTTCCCCTGCCCAGAGCCGGGGGTCCCGGGGGTCTCCCCCTTTCCCCTGCCCAGAGCCGGGGGTCCCGGGGGTCTCACCCTTTCCCCTGCCCTGAGCCGGGGGTCCCGGGGGTCTCACCCTTTCCCCTGCCCTGAGCCGGGGGTCCCGGGGGTCTCACCCTGCACCAGAGCGTGGCTGCGGTTCCAGATGCCCACGCAGCACTGCCCGGGGGGGCAGCGCACGGCGCCGGCCGCCGCCCCGCCCGCGTCGCCCAGCGCGCCCCGCACGCTCGGGTGCTTGTAGGACACGCAGGTCAGGTTCTGGGGACCTGCCGGGGACACCTCGCACCAGGGGGGGCTCTGAACGCTGAACCTCCCCAGAAGGGCCCCCCCAGCCCCGGCTGTGCCCCCCTGCACCCACCTGGGCGCCCCATGGGAGCCTCCGCGGGGCCGGTGGGAAGAGGAGCGGAGCAGGAGCAGCAGGAGGAGGAGGAGGAGGAAGAAAAGGAGAAGGAGGAGGAGGAGGAGGAGGAAGGTGCTGCCCCCGCATCAGGGAGGAGAGAGCCGGGGTGTCTGGGGAGGGGGGCAGCCAAGCCTGGCCCCCTGCCCTGCGTCACCCAAACGGAGCTCAGTGTCCCCTGTCCCCTCTGCCACCCCCAAAACCGGCCTGTGACCCCCCAAAAGGGGCTCAGTGTCCCCTGTCCCCTCTGCCACCCCCAAAACCGGCCTGTGACCCCCCAAAAGGGGCTCAGTGTCCCCTGTCCCCTCTGCCACCCCCAAAACCAGCCTGTGACCCCCAAAAGGGGCTCAGTGTCCCCTGTCCCCCCTGCCACCCCCCCAAAAACCGGCCGTGCCCCACAAGGGACCCCCCCTCAGACTTCCAGACAACGCCAGCGACTCGTGTTTATTACAAAAAGAACTCGTCGTTCCCCATTTACAAAGGAGCCCCCCAAAACTAACAGTTTCATCTAAGTCTTTTTGTACAAAAAAATAGCACTTTGGGACCCAAAAAAAACCAATCATCCACCACCCCCTCCCCCCCAAAAAAATCGCCTTTGGGGGGGGAGGTTTATGACATCAGCCACCGGATTTGTAAAAACCAACCCCCCCTCCCCTCCCCTTCCCTAAATTAAAACAACAGAGACGGGACGAGATCAAACAGGGAGAGAATTATTGCCAGTTTGGGGGGGCTGGACCCCCCAGGACCCCCCCGCTGCATAGAGAACCGGCCCCGGCCCCCTGGAATGGAGGGGTGACAGTGGATTGGAGCCGGGGCATGGGGGCAGCCCCCAGAGCCCCCCCGGACCCTCTGTGGGGCGTGGGAGCGGAGCAGGGGGGGCTCGTCCCCAGCCTGGCCCCCCCTTGTCAAGGCACGTTTGTGTTTTGTGTCCCGGGAATGGCCGGGGGGCTTTGGGGGCCGCTGGGGGGGTTTGGGGGTGCCGGGAGCAGGGTGGGGACCCCGGTGCCGACAGAGCCAAAATGGGGGCGGGGGGAGGATCCAGCTGCACCCCCACCCCCCCCCCGGCACTGGGAGCAGCGCTGGTGGTGTGGACCCCCCCCCAAAATGCTCTGATCCCCCCAAAATGCTCTGATCCCCCCCAAAATGCTCTGATCCCCCCCAAAATGCTCTGATCCCCCCAAAACACCGCAGGGGAGCAGCCCAGGCTCTGAGAGAGCCCCCCCGGGGGTCCCTGGGGTCCCCCTCCCTCGCGGCTGCGTTTCCATGGGAAAGCCGAGCTCCCTGGGGACAATCCATGCGCAGGGAGGGGACACCGGGGACATCACCGGGACGGGACACGCCAGGGACGTCCCAACGCCGGAGCCGGGGTGGGGTTTGGCACTTGATCCCCTCTGGGGACAGAGCTAGGCTCGGGGGGCGTCGGGGCGGGGGTAAAATCACCAAATTGACCATTAAATTAAGAAACCTCCTGGTTTTTGTCCCAATCCTTTGTGGATTTCGGGCTGGGGGGGGGTCCGGGGGAGCTCATAGTGCTTCACAGGGTTATTAAAATACAAATGCTTAAAGTTTCCTATATAAAAATATACAAATGCAAAAATAGATATCGAGAGAGAGAGCCGGGGGGGGCTGGGGGGGCCGGGCCCTGCGCCCCCTCCCCGGGGAGCTTCTGCTGCCTTTCCTTTTTTTTGCGTGTTTTTTTACAAAAACCCCCCCCCAAACCAAAACAAGATTCCTGCTTCCCGCCGGCTCCCGGAGCTGCCGAGCGAGCGGGACAAAGCTCGGAATGGAGATGGGGCAGCCGGGGCAGCTCCTGCTGGCCCCAGGGACTCCGGCTCCTCCCCGGGCTCCTGGCTCGGCTGCAGCTTCTCCCGGGACAACGGGGAGCGGGACAAGGAAGCACTGAGGGGCTGCGGGGCGGCTGCTCTCCACCTGCCCTGGCGAGGACAGCAGCTCCAATGCCCCCGGGAACGGCCCGGAGAGGTGAGAACAGCCCGGGGCAGGTGGGGATGGATGGCCCGGGGCAGGTGGGGATGCCCCGGGAAGGTGGGGATGGATGCCCTGGGGCAGGTGAGAACAGCCCGGGGCAGGTGGGGATGGATGCCCCGGGGCAGGTGAGAACAGCCCGGGGCAGGTGGGGATGGATGGCCCGGGGCAGGTGAGAACAGCCCGGGGCAGGTGGGGATGGATGCCCCGGGGCAGGTGAGAACAGCCCGGGGCAGGTGGGGATGGATGCCCTGGGGCAGGTGAGAACAGCCCGGGAAGGTGGGGATGGATGCCCTGGGGCAGGTGGGGATGGATGCCCTGGGGCAGGTGAGAACAGCCCGGGGCAGGTGGGGATGGATGCCCTGGGGCAGGTGAGAACAGCCCGGGAAGGTGGGGATGGATGCCCCGGGAAGGTGGGGATGGATGCCCTGGGGCAGGTGGGGATGGATGCCCCGGGCAGGTGGGGATGGATGCCCTGGGGCAGGTGGGGATGGATGCCCTGGGGCAGGTGGGGATGGATGCCCTGGGGCAGGTGAGAACAGCCCGGGGCAGGTGGGGATGGATGCCCTGGGGCAGGTGAGAACAGCCCGGGAAGGTGGGGATGGATGCCCTGGGGCAGGTGGGGATGGATGCCCCGGGGCAGGGGGGATTCATGGATCAGCGGCCATCCCGGGGGGGGCTCCCCTCTGCACCAACCCCAAAATGGGAGCAGGGAAGTTCTGGGTCCCCTCCTGGGCTCCTGCCCCGCTCAGGCCCTGCTGGGCTCACCCCAAGGCTGCGCCTGGGAACAATCCCAGGTTTCCTTTTGGGGATCCACTCCCTGCGCCCCCCAGCCCCGGCTGGGGATGAGCCCGGCAGGGCAGCCGGGATGCGGCTGGGGCAGGA
This sequence comes from Molothrus aeneus, assembly GCF_037042795.1. NCBI lineage: Eukaryota > Metazoa > Chordata > Aves > Passeriformes > Icteridae > Molothrus > Molothrus aeneus. The sequence goes on along the minus strand of NC_089675.1, from coordinate 208,232 downwards.
AGAGGAGGGTGTGGGAGGAAGAACGGAAAGAACCGAGCCCTCCCCCGGCGGGAGGAGCAGGATCCTGCAAAACCCTTTTTGGGGGTTTTTTCTCCAAACTGTCCCTATTTCCAGCACCCTTTTTTTTTGTCAGGAGCCACCTCCAGCGGTGCCACAACAAAACCCTCGAGTGTCCCTCGTGTCCCTGCGGTGCTTCCCCCTCGCTCCAGATCGGCTGAGCTCCGCAGATTCTCCTTTTTCCCGATTATTACTATAATTATTATTAATTCCAATGCTGGCTGTAATAAAAAAAATCAACTTTTCCCCCCCGAGGAGGCTCCAGTTGTCCCCCCAGGGCTGCGTCCCAGCCCCTCTGTCCACGACCTTCCCATGGAGCAACTCCACTCCCACGGGACAGGGAGCCTTGCCAAGAAAACGGCTGGAAAAAACCAAGATCCAAGAAAAAAAAATAAAAACAACACCTGCCAAGGCAGGGGAGGGCAGTGGGAGTCCAAGGGTGAAAAATCCAGCGGGATCTCCCCCCGAGAATGCCAAAGGAATTACAGAGTCACCTCAAAGCAAAGCGCCGACAGCCCGGGAGGGGTCGGGGGGTCTGATGGGAAATGGGACCTGGGGAGGGAAGGGGAGCTCGGGCATCGTCCGGCGCGCCCCAGAGGGGCTGACCTGCTCCAGGATAAGGCATCAAAGGGACCACGCCATGGTCACAGCAACATCTCTCCTCTCTCAAACGAACACATTTTATATTTTTATATATATAATAATAATATAGAATCTTTTCTCTTCTTTTTTTTTGTTTTTTTTTTTTTCTTTTCTTTTTTGTTTTTTTGTGTTGGTTTTTTTTTTTTTTTTGTATTGTTTTGTTGGTATTTCTATCGTTGGGTTTTTTTGGGTTTTTTTTGCCTTTTTTTTTTGCTAAAAGGACCGAGGCATGATGACGCCAAGGGACCTCGGGTCGGGGAGGCAGGAGGGGAGGGGAAAAGGGACAAAAAAAAAGGGGGGGGGAAAAAAAATCAAGCCGAAATTAAAAAATATATATATATATAGCTCTGGCCTTCAGGTGGAGGTGGCGGCCGGGCCGCGCTGGAGGCGCCGTCCCCGCGCGCAGAAGCCTCGGAAGCCTCAGAAGCCGTTGCCGCTGATGTTGATGGACTGCAGGTCGGCCACCTGCATGACGTTGATGCCGCTGCTGGCCAGGCGGGCGATGCCCTCGGGGCAGATGGCCTCCATGGCCACCATGTTGGTGGCGATCAGCGCCGAGGGCGTGGCGCCGCCGTTGCCCTCGGCCGAGGCCGCCGTGTCCATGGGGACGGCCGAGACGTTCATGGCCACGCTGGCGGCGCCTCCCTTCTTGTTCTGGTGGGTCTTGATGTGCTTGGAGAGGTGGTCGCTGCGCATGAAGCGCTTGGGGCACTCCGGGCAGGCGAACTTCTTCTCTCCTGGGGGAGGGACGGGGCCGTGAGGGACGGAGGGGAAAAGGCTGGGATTTGGGAAGAGGTTCCTGCCCTCTGTGAGAGGGGAAGACCTGAGTGCCAACGCTCCAGGACGCTGGAATTTTGGGGAAAGGTTCCTCCCCACGAGAATGCTCGGGCTTTGGAGGGGCTCTCAGCCCCAAGAGCTCAAAGCCAACCTCTCAGGAGGCTGGAATTTTGGGAATAGTATGGGACCTTGAGAAAAGGTTCCTCCCCTGTAAGAATGCTCAGGCCCTGGAGGGGCTCTCAGCCCCAAGAGCTCAAGGCCGACGCCTGAGCTCTTCCAACATGGAATTTCAGCCCCACGGATCCCTGAGGCTGCCCCGCGAGCCAGAGCAGCCCCCCAGAGCCCCCAGCCCCACCTGTGTGCGTGCGCTTGTGCCGCTGCAGCTCGTCGGAGCGGGTGAAGCGCTTCCCGCACAGCACCCAGGTGCAGATGAAGGGCCTCTCCCCCGTGTGCCACCGCAGGTGCGCCCGCAGGTGAGACGTCTTCCCGTACACCTTCCCGCAGCCCGGCACGTGGCAGATGTGCTGCTTCTTCTTGCCTGGATCCCCAGAGCTCCTGCAGGAAGAAAAGGGTTAAACCTGAGGCAATTTCAGGGGATACGGCCTGGGGGGGTGGAGCTGCTGGACTGGGATGGGACCCAGCCGTGGGATCGATGGGTTTGGGGTGAGGCTCAGCCCGGTGGAGTGCCAGGTCCTGCCCCTGGCCCACAACAGCCCCATGGGACACGGGGAATTGGGGCTGGAAAGCTGGGAAAGGACCTGGGGGTGCCCAGGTGGCCCCGTGCATGTGGCACTTGGGGACACGGGTGGCCTTGCCAGGGCTGGGGGAGCAGCTGGAGCTGATGATTGAGGGACCCTTCCCAACCCAAATAACTCCACAAAACGAGGCCCCTGGGGGTGCTCCCGGTGGCGGAGCCGCGGGCAGCAGCCTCACCTGCCCTCTCCTTCCTTGCAGTAGGGACAGGTGCAGGCTTCCCTCCGTGTTTTCCGGCCCTGCTGGGGCTGGGGGTCGGGGCTGGTCTCTCCCTCCTCCACGGCCGCGCTCTCGTCGCCCAGCCCGTCCCCGCTGCCGCCGTGCAGCCCCAGCTGGGCCCCGTGCTCACCTGCGAGGCAAGGAACAGGTTACAGCAGGCTCCTCACCTGGACACCGGGGTCTCCTCTGCCAAAGGTCAACCCCATCCTTTTCCCTCGGCCTTCCTGACATTCCCCAGCCTGGGGCTCTCCCTGGCCTCCCCAGCCCCCGGATCTCCCACATTTCCCCCATTTTGGTCCAGGTCTTTAATTTATTTCCAGGGGCTGTGATTCCAGACCCAAATCCGCCTTTTTCCCCCCAATTTCCTCACAGGAAGGACATGCTGTCACCTGAATGCGGCAGGTTTGAGACAAATTCATCTTTTCCCCAACAATTTCCTCACGAGGAATCCGATTTCTGTGACCTGAGTGTGTCAGGTTTGAGACGAGCACACCTGGGGTTTTATCTCATTCCAGAGTTGCTCTCCCAAGGCTGGGAAATGAAGCTCCAGGCTGGAATTACTCCCAAAAATCCCATCTGTGGCTTTTCCTGGTGCTGTTTCCAGCAGCTCCAGTGAGGAGGAGGCGACAGGAAGGTCAGTGGGGGTGTCCTGGGACTGCTGGTCACTCACTGCACTTTCCAAAGCTGGCATTCCCAAAGCCCAGCCCACGATCCTTCTGGGAAGCCCTGCTGAGAGCAGCGCCTCGGCCAAGCAGGGAAATTTCCTTTACAATCCCAGGTTTCCCCATAGGAGCTCCGAGGCAGGAGCCAGGGGGGTTGGAGAAGGATAAATTTCAAATCCCCCATGAGGCACAGGCTGGGCACTCCTGGAGGTGCCAGGAGGGAGTTTCACAACCCGGAGACGGTGCTGGGAATGAGGAAGAATTCCTGGCAGGAACAACCTCCCCAGTCCCTGCTGGTGCTGGTGCCAGCTTTGTCAGCCTGGGCAAAGCTCCACGAGGGACAGGAGCCACCAGAACGGGTCCCTGGGGCTCAGGAGCCACCAGAACGGGTCCCTGGGGCTCAGCAGCCACCAGAACGGATCCCTGGGGCTCAGGAGCCACCAGAACGGATCCCTGGGGCTCAGGAGCCACCAGAACGGATCCCTGGGGCTCAGGAGCCACCAGAACGGGTCCCTGGGGCTCAGGAGCCACCAGGAAAGTGAAGAAATCTTCCCTAGAATCCAAGCTGAAGCTTCCCAGCACAGCCTGAGGCCGTTTGCCCCGTGACCTGGGAGAAGAGGCAGGAGCAGGCTGGGAGGTTTGCTGCCCCCCAGCCCACAGAGATCCAGATTCCCTGGAAAAGGCAGGGCTGGCCTGTCCGGGAATGTCAGGGAACGCTTCAAGCACCCCCGGGGCAGAGCCCGGCCCTGTCACACTGGGGACAGGGCAGGAGCAGCCGGGCTGTCACCGGGGGCTGTCACTGGGGCTGTCACCGGGGGCTGTCTCCAGGGGTTGTCACCGGGGGTTGTCACTGGGGGCTGTCACCGGGGCTGTCACCGGGGGCTGTCTCCAGGGGCTGTTACTGGGGCTGTCACCCGGGGGCTGTCACTAGGGGCTGTTACCGGGGGCTGTCACTAGGGGCTGTTACCGGGGGCTGTCACCGGGGGCTGTTACCAGGGGCTGTCACTGGGGGCTGTCACCGGGGGCTGTCACTAGGGGCTGTTACCGGGGGCTGTCACCGGGGGCTGTTACCGGGGGCTGTCACCGGGGGCTGTCACCGGGGGCTGTCACCGGGGCTGTCACTGGGGGCTGTTACCGGGGGCTGTCACTGGGGGCTGTCACCGGGGGCTGTTACCGGGGCTGTCACTGGGGGCTGTTACCGGGGACTGTCACCGGGGGCTGTCACAGGGGGCTGTCATCGGGGCTGTCACCGGGGGCTGTTACCGGGGACTGTCACCGGGGGCTGTCACAGGGGGCTGTCATCGGGGCTGTCACCGGGGGCTGTCACTGGGGGCTGTTACAGGGGCTGTCACTGGGGCTGTTACCGGGGCTGTCACCAGGGGCTGTCACCGGGGCTGTCACCGGGGCTGTTACTGGGGGCTGTTACCGGGGGCTGTTACCAGGGGCTGTCACTGGGGGCTGTTACCGGGGGTGTCACTGGGGGCTGTCAGCGGGGGCTGTTACCAGGGGCTGTCACTGGGGGCTGTCTCCAGGGGCTGTCACCGGGGCTGTCACCGGGGGCTGTCACCGGGGCTGTCACTGGGGGCTGTTACCAGGGGCTGTCACCGGGGCTGTCACTGGGGCTGTTACTGGGGGCTGTCACCGGGGCTGTTACCAGGGGCTGTCACCAGGGGCTGTCACCAGGGGCTGTCACCGGGGGCTGTCTCCAGGGGCTGTCACCGGGGGCTGTTACTGGGGCTGTCACCCGGGGGCTGTCACCGGGGGTTGTCACTGGGGGCTGTCACCGGGGGCTGTTACCAGGGGCTGTCACCAGGGGCTGTCACCGGGGCTGTCACCGGGGGTTGTCACCGGGGCTGTTACTGGGGGCTGTCACCAGGGCTGTCACTGGGGGCTGTCAGCGGGGGCTGTCAGCGGGGCTGTCTCCAGGGGCTGTCACCGGGGGCTGTCACCGGGGCTGTCACCTGGCACACAAACCCCAGGTATCCCCAGGACCGTCCCTTCATCCATCCATCCAGGACCAGCCCCCGGGCCCTGCCCTCACCCCTGGCAGCACGGGATCGCTGTCCCCTCCAAAGGTGACACCGTTTGAAGGCCGGCCCTCGGTGCCACATTGCCGAGCTCCCTGCCAGGCCGAGCGTTTCAGGAGCTCCCCAGGCCCTCCCTGCAGCTCCTGTGACGTGTCTGCAGGCACAGCCCTGCACGCAGCCAGCCTGCGAGGGGTTTTTAAGCTCCCTAAGCCTGCGCCAACAGCTTTGTGCTCCAGCCACGGATTAGAGATTTCCCCGGATGGGAAGAGCTGCTGGGGAAATAAAAAAAAATAAAAGCAAGAAAAAAAAAAAAAAAAAAAAAAAAAAAAAAAAAAAAAGCCAAGAGAAAACACAACTTCTCTCCCCCCCCAAAAAATCCCAAACCAGGAGAAAACACAAGTTCTTTCCCCAAAAATACACCAGGGAGGGGGAGAATCCAGACAGGATGCCTTGGAATGGAATGGCTCCAATCCTCCAAAAGGCAAAAGCCTACACGGCGTTTTCTGGCCTTTGGGCACTGGGGAACAAACCCAAATCCTGCTGCTGGCGATCTGTGGCCTCCTCTCAGTGAGGTATAAATCCAGGGCAGCAGATCCTGGCCCTGCAGGGATCATCCCACCCCAATCAGGAGCTCTGAAATCCCTGGGATATGACAGGTTCAGGGGAAAAGTGGAGGAGAGGATAATTCACGTTTATTATCCCCCCTAATACACATCCCTGCTAAGACTAAAGCTTCCCCGGAGGCTCCACACTGGGGTCAGCAAAGCCCTCAAAAATACATTATTAATAGAGCAAGAGGAGGTTAAATCTCTGGAAGAAGCCTGGAAAAAAGAGGGATTTTGGGAAGGCAAAAAGAGGGATTTTGGGAGAGGGGAGCTGCCCCTGGCCCGGCTCCGCCAGCAGCCTCTGAGACCCCCCAGGAACGGGGCAGTTTCTGGTGTCCCCCTAAAAAACCCCAAACCCCGGAATCTTGGCTTGGGGATCCTCTGCAGACAAGGGGCTCCTTGTGCAGGAAAAAGCTGGGGCTTGTTTGCTTTATTTAGCAAACTACCAGGAGGTGAGAAATGCCCAGCAGGGAGGAGAGAGCGGCTCTCACACTCACCCTGGCCAACCTCAGGCAGGGGAACAGACCCCGTGTTCATTTTCAGGGGAAGAGCAGGAAATAAAACCCAAAGCCAACAAGCCAGGGCTGATTGTGCAAACTCTGCACCTCTGGCAGCTGTGCCGGGCAGAGGCTCAGGGGGGAGAGCTGGCACGATGTGGTTTCCTGGCACGAGGAAGTTTTCAGGTGAAAAGAAAGAAAAGCAAAACCTGGGGACACGCAGCACCAACCTCTCTGGGTGTGTTCTGGAAAATACCTCCAAAATCCAAATTTTCTAGCTCACAACGCGAGTTCTTCCCATTTCCTGCCCGGTTTTTGGGGTCACTGCCCTGCCCAGAACAAACCCCAGCTGCTCCAGACACACCAAAGAGCTGCACAAAGGGACAAAGTGGCTTTGGAACGATGTCCCCTTGGTTTTTTCCCATCTGATTCCCTCCCTGGTTTGCCAGACGAGTTAATCTGCACCAGGAGCTCATCCATGTAAATGAGCCAAGCTCTGGCTCAGCAATTCCTTGGAGATCGGGGCCGTGGAGAGGGAACCAGGGGATGGGGCAGGCTGGAAGCCTGCAGCCCAGTGAGTAACTGGGCTTTAATTTGGACTCTGATGACTCCAGAAGCCACTCCTTGGGCAGCTCCTGTAATTGCTGGAGGCTTCTGTGCACCAGGATGAGCGACCCTTCCTTTGGAGAGGGGACAGATTGGGATGGAGCCGATGGAATGAGTGAGGTGGGCTGTAAAAGGGGACAGAGCTGAGGCAGGGAATCACCTCATCATCCCCTTTGCCAGATCCCTGAATCCCCCAGGACTTGCCAAATGCCTCTGTTGTGCTGCAGACTGACAGACTGAGCCCCTCTGCCCTTCAAATCCCTGCCTGAATTGTCACAACACTGGGATGAAGCCTCTGCTCCTGCCTTGGCTGGGGTGAAAGCACCCAGAGCAGCTCACCCTGCAGCACAGGCAGCTCCCACCAAAGCAGCCCTGCCATTCAGGCAGAAATCCCCGTGTGGAAGGAGGAAAATGCCCGGCTGAGACAGGGAAGGGCAATTCCCCAGGTGGGGAACCCCAGCAGGCGCCTCCCACCTCACCGGAGCCTCTGTGCGCTCTCCCTCACAGCAATCAAAGTGGAAGCTTTCCTGAGCCACAGATCCCAGGGCTTTGATCCCAAGGAGGAACTGATGCCTGTATCAGCCCCAGGATCTAACCCAGGCATCCTGGGATGGGGCGGGAGGGGATGAGGAGCCGTCTGGAGGCTGCCAGCCGGGCTGAGGTGGGAGCCCACGCTCTGGAAAGGAGCCACGCGGAAGCTCCCCCAAAGCCGGGAGCCAGGACGAGTCTCCTGCGTGGGGTGATAAGGACGGGGCTCCAGCAGGGCTGGGGCTGGCCCAGATAAAAGAGAGAGGCAGATCAGGGCCCGGCAGATGGGTCTGGAGCCGGGACCTGTCCCGGGAGGAGTCACGGGGCGGGTGCCGCGCGCCCGACCCGTCCGACCGGCGCGGCCGCCAGCCCTTCCCGGCCCCGCCGAGCCTGGCCTGGAGCAGCAGCAGGGACAGGAACAGGAGGAGCAGCAGGGCTGCCCCATGGGGCCCAGCACCCACAGGGTGTCCCCCTCCACGGGGACTTTGTGTGGGGCACAACCTCACCCGGACAAAGCGGGCACAACGCAGGCCCTGCCGGGATCGCTCCCCTTCTCCCAGGCGAAGCCGGGGCTCTCTGGGGTTTGTGTCAGTCCCCAGGGAAGGACACAGATGGAGGCCAGCCAGGAACCCAGAGGGGATGTGAAGTCCAGCCTGGCTGGGATTCAGAGCAGGAAGTTTCACAATGTGCTGGTTTGTGCCGTGATGTCACGGCTGCGGTGAGACAAACAAGGGCCGCACGTCACGGGCGGGCTCGGCTCCCTTCTCCCCTCCCCGCGCCATGGGGATGCCTCATCCGGGCCCTGCTACAAAGCTGCCCTTAAAAACCAGCAAACAGGACACAATCAGGGCTTTGTGCCCCAGGCCCGACTCCGGGACGGGCCCTGGAAGGGCCGAGCGGGAGCAGGGAGCCGGGAGGGGTGCGTGGCACATGTTGCCGAGGGCTCCTGTGCCCACCAGGGATGGTCCTGACCGCCCAATTCCCCCACAGCCTCCACCCAAGGAGCTGGAAGGGAGCTCGTGCTGCCCAGAAAACCCCAATCCCACCCAACAGCTCCATCCAGCCCTGGAATCAAACATCCCAAAAGGAGGGATATCTCTTGAGTGCCCCAAAAACGAGGGGGTTTAATTCCAGTGCTGACCTCGCTGGTGGTTTAGCCAGCACATTCCTCAGCCAGGTAGGGCTGGGACAGGGACGTGGGGACAGCAGGGCTCTGCCAGGGGCAAGGACATGGGGACAGAGCCCCTGTAAGGACACCGAGCTCACAACAGTCCCTCCCCAGGGCAAAAGAGGAAGAGAAACTGCGATGTCACAAAGTGCCCCCACCATCATCTCCCTCACACAGGATGTCCCCTCCCTGGGCGGGCTGGGGTGACGCTGAGGTGGCTCTCAGACCCTCCGGGGGGGTTTTGGGGTGCTGCCAGCTGAGGAAATTCCCCCTCCCTGGCCCTGGGGTGCCCTCGCCAGGGGCAGAGCCAGTGGAAGGGCCTGTTTGCCCACATGCCACCCCTGGAGGCCACAGACCTGCCCCTGCCTCTGCTCCTTCCCAGCCCGGCCAGGGAGGAGGAGGAAACAGCCTTAACACAGAGTCAGCCCTGCACAGGCTCTGCATCCCACCCAGGAAGAAAAAAATCCGAGTTTTAAAGACGTTTTCAGACGTTGTTTTCTGAGGGATTTTTCCCCTGTCAAAAAACAGGAGAAAACCTCATTGGCAACAGACCCGAGGGGCTGGGAGGCACAGCCCCCCATCCATGGGGTTCAGGAGGGGACACAAAACCCCAGGAGGCCGGGCTGAGCTCTGGAAGGGGCAGGACACGCAGTGCTGCCAGCCCAGGTGGCAGCTGGGGCCAGCACAGCCCTGGCTGGGCGCCTCCTCCTTCCCCAGGAACACAAACCCACGGAAAACCAGCCCCAGTCCCCTCCCCAGCCAGGGCTCATTTTCCATCTGCCTCCCCCGGAAGCAGAGGAGCTTTTCCTGCTCCAAAAACCCTTCCCAACTCCTTGCCTGGAGCAGAAAATTCCAGCACACGTGGAGGCTTGGAAAACTCTCAGGGATTTGGGGAGCGTCGGGAACAAACCCCTCCCTCAAATTCCCACGGGAGAGCTGGGATCCGGAGGGGCGCGGGCTTGGGGGGACTCAGCACCCCTTGGAGAGGGCTGGGGGCACAAAGGGACCCATTGCCACGTCTGAGGGACACGGCCAGGGAAAAGCTGGAGTCAAACCCTGCCCCTGGATGGGCGCCAGGCAGCTCCGTGCTGGCCACAGCTCTCCCCATTTCACCCCAGGAGCCTCCCGGACCATCCCACCGAGCTGGGGCTCCCCAGAAAACCGCCCTGAACCTCGCTCTGGCTTTTCTCTCAAAATGTCCCCATGTGACAGTGACAGTGCCAGCGTCACTTGGGGCTGGGGACAGAGCCAGGAGGCCCCGCTGCTGCTGCTGCTGCTGCTGCTGGCGGGGAATTCTCCACGGCAGATCAAGGGCTGAGAGCTGCTGAGCTAAAAAAAAAGGAGAGGAGGAGGAGGAGAAAGAGGAGGAGGAGGAGGCGGTTGCATGGGTGGTCTCTAGAACGTTCCTCCCTGTTCCACCTCCGAGGGCAGAGCCAGGCACGAATACAGGAACTGGGCTCGCCCATGCCTTTCTCCAGCGCCTTCAAAACAAGGAAGGAGCCCGGGAGCACCGAGGAACGAGCCTGGAAGGAGCCCGGGAGCACCGAGGAAGGAGCCCCGGCTGGGCAGGAGCCACCCCTGGTGCGGGGATGGCTGCAGGGGAGGGCACCCTGCACACCCCGCGGGTCACACGCGTGTCCCCCCAGTGCCAGCCCCGCCTGCGGGAGCCCCCGCGGGTCCCTGCGTTCGGGGAAATCCAAGGATCAGGCTAATCCCCAGGCTAGAGTGACCCGTGGCCTGCCTGCGAGCCAAGCTGCTGTAGCAACAGCCCAAAATAATGCTGCAAAACAAGCCCGGGGGAGCAGCCGCCGCCTCTCGCGAGAGGGAAGCTCGGGCTGGATTGAGCAACATTTTCTGCTGCCTCTCAACTGTGACTAAATCCAGCAACAGCCCCTTTTAGCCAGAGCCAGAACACAAAAAAAAAACCCGGAAAAAAACCCCAAGCAAAACAGTGGAAAAGCAAGCGGAGAGCGTTCCCAGAGCCGATCCCTTCCGCGGCAGAAGCTGAGCAGGCTCCAGCTCAGCTCCCACACTCCATATCCTGCTTTTCCCAGGCTGGGGGACACGGTGGGGTGGATCCCTGGGGACCGGAGCAGGGTGCCCGTGGATCCCTGGGGACCGGAGCAGGGTGCCCGTGGATCCCTGGGGACCGGAGCAGGGTGCCCGTGGATCCCTGGGGACCGGAGCAGGGTGCCCGCGCCCACGGGACCGGCTGGGCCACGCTGAGGTCACGCTGTCCCGCACCCAGACACTTAATGAGCCCTTTCTTCCGCCCCTGGGAGGAAATCCCCCGCGGCTCCGTGACTCTGTTTGTTTTCTTGGGCTTTTCAGTTAATCCCTGTGTTTTATGGCCATGACTCCTTACGGGCCCAGCCAAGGAGCTGAGCTGCACGCGGGTCCTGAGCCCAGCCCTGACCCGAGGCTCCTGGGTGGCCTCCAGAGCGGGACAGTGGCACAAAACCAGGTGTCCCCTTTCCTCTCCTCTTTCCCCCCACTGCCACCTCCTCCCTTTATTTCCAGACTTAAACTCCCCAAAAAGACCTTTAGTGTCTTCTGGTGATCAACATACTCCGTGACAGCGCAAGCCCCACCCCGGCCACCAACACCATTTGACACCAACCACGCCCAGCCGGGCCGGGCCCAGCGTTCCTCCTTCCCGGGGAGCCGAGCACTCACCGGGGGCGTTGGCGATGGCCAGGGGCAGCCCCTGCAGCTGGTGCACCTGGATCCCGGACGCTCCCAAGGCACTGAGGTTAATAGTCTGGAGGCCCGGCACGGAGGAGAGCTGGGCGGCGTTGACGGTGACGGTGCCGCTGGGCAGGGAGGCGATGGGGGTCAGCGTGGTGCTGGTGCTGCCCGTCTGGCCCAGCGACACGCCCTGCATGGGGGCCAGCGTGATTGTCTGCGCCTGCGGGTTCTGCACCTGCAGGTTCTGCAGCTGGATGGTCTGCCAGCTCACCTGCCCGTTGGGACCCACCGTGGGCGTGCGGATGATGATGGGCCCGGAGTTGGGCACGGCTTGGAGCTGCAGGTTCTGCAAGGTGTCTTGGGAGATGGCTTGAGTGGCAAAGGTCTGGCCAGACAGCGGGGTGGTCTGGAGGGCCTGGATTGTCTGCCCTCCTTGGACCAGCTGCGGCTGGATCAGGATCTGCTGCTGCTGCTGCTGTGACTGTTGACTCTGATCGCCCTCCTTCTGCTGGCCCGGCTGCAGGGCCACCCCCGACACCGGGGTCTGCAGAGAGTCCGAGCTGGGGACGCTGCTGGCCCTCTGGGGCGTCTGCGCCTGCACGTTGGTGCCCACCGTGGCACTGGTGGAGAAATTCATGACGCCCACGTTACTGGTGGTGGTGGTGGTGGAGTAGCTGTTGGCGTTGGTGAAGAAGGCGCCCGAGCTGGCCTGGGACGTGGCCGTGCTGGCCGAGCTGCTGGCAGCCCCCGAAGTGGCCGGCTGGGAGCTGCTGTCCGGCGAGCCCGAGCTGCTCAGGGTGCCCGTCTGGGACGTGGGGGCCAGGCTGGCGGCCACGCTGTTGACCGGCAGCAGGGTGATGTTGCCGTTCAGGGCCACGGGCACGTTGGCCACATACTGGGTCTGCCCGGAGAGGCTGTTGTTGGCCAGCCCCACGCCCTGGATGGGCACGGCCTGCTGCAGCAGGTTGGGCATGGCGATGAGGTTGCTGCCGCCCGCGCGGCTGGTGATGATCTGCTGGTTGGAGCCGGGGATGATCTGCAGCTGCCCCGAGGCATCTTGCTGCACGTTCACCTGCGCCGGGGTGGTGGCAAACTGCAGCTGCTGCCCGTCGATGGTCTGGAACTGGGGGATCACCTGGTACTGGATGTTGGGGATGACGCCCGGCAGGCCCGTCAGCACCTGCTGGTTCTGCAGGCCGGATGCCGAGGTGACCACGTAGGGCCCGGTGCTGACCGGGCGGCTCTTGGAGGCGTCGCCGCCGTTGCTGCCGTTGCCGCCCGGCTCCTTGGAGCCCGTGGGGGTGCTGGAGCCCGCCGAGATGATCTGCCAGCCGTTGGCCGACTGGGTGAGCTGGGCGGCAGCCGCGTTCAGGTCCAGTTCGCCGCTCCCACCCTGCTGGCCCTGGGAGCTGTTGGAGTTCTCATTGGGAGACTCGATGCGGCTGCAGGTGGCTGCCAGCAGGGCCAGGGGGGACGGCTGTGACTCCTGGGGACGAGAGAGGAGGAGTTACGAGTTACGGGGGTGGGAGGAGGCCCGAGGGGCAGGCCCGGAGTGAGGAAAAAAAACCAAACCGGGAAACAAAAAAAAAAACTTAATAAGAGAAAACAGGGAGGAGCGTACTCGGAAAAGATAAACACTCCTTCCTGAACGAACCCACCCACAGCCGGAAAAATACAACTGCCAGGCACAAGGCTGTCAGGCCGGGACAGCCTGAACCCACATGGAAAAGCCTTTTGGGAGGGAGCCTGCCTGGGAAAGCTAAGAGAGGAGAGGGCTCCTCCACCCCGAAGGCGGGGAATCCCCCTGAGGCAGGACAAACCCCCAGGAAGGAGGCTTATTCCTGGGCTCCCCGAGCTGGACAAGGGCCAGGGGGGCCGTGGTGTCAGGGGAGCAGGGGAACTGCGTGTTTCCGAGGAGAGCCGGGAGGAGGGGAAGCCACGGGCGCTGCTTGGCAGCGCTCACCCTCCTCTTCCTGCCCTGCTGAAACACTCGCCTGGGCCCAGCAAACTGCTCGGCCCGGGCCTGGACTTTGCCACGGGATCCCCGGGGCCAGTGGAGCCGATCCTCCCCCCGCTCACCTGGGCCTCCCCACCGCCGGCGCTGCTCGTGCTGCTGGCGTCGCCTTCGCCCTTGTCGGGCTTCACAGCCGACATCTCCTCGGTGCTCTCTTGGTCTGCGCGGGAGGGAAGTGACAGCCCCGGTTAGGGACATTTTGGGGCAGGGCAGCGGCACGAGGCTCGGCAAGGGCCCGGAGGATACACGGCGGGCTGGCTCTGGGGGGCCCGTGTGCTCCTGGCGCAGCCGGGAAGGGGCTGCGAGGAGCGGGGAGCTGCCAAGGAGGAGCTGGCAGCGGGACAGGAGGGGAGGACCCGGCCCTACTCCAGGCGCGGCTCCTCCCCGGGACACTCCCTGGCCCCCGCCGAGGTGCTCCCCGGGCCTCCCCCTCGCCCTGCCCGCGGCGCGGGGCACGCACCTCCCGCAGATCCACCCCGGGATTCCCCCGCGCGGGTCCGGCCCGCGGGCTCCCCTGCCCGGGGCTGCCCCTCCCGCCACCCCCCGGCGCGGGTGGGGTCCCCGCTCCCACCGAGTCCTTCCTCCCCCAGCGCTCAGGAGCCTCCTCATCCTCCGCCGGCCTCATCCTGCGCCCCCCGCTCCTGCCCTCAGCCCCAGCGCCCCGCACCGGGGGCTGCCCCGGGCAGGGGACGCGGAGCGCCCCGCGCCCACTCGCTCCTTCCCACGGCCCTCCCGCACGGCCCCCCCGCCCCCGGGCCCCGCATCCGCCCCCGCAGGGCGCCGTGCCCGGGAACGGGGGAAAGCCCCCCGGTGCCTGCGCTCACAGCCGCCCACCCCCCGGCCTCCCCCGCCATCTCCGCGCCCGATCCCCCGGGATCTCGCCCCCCCCCCGCCGCCCCCAGCCCCGATTCCCGGGGCCTCCCCATCACTCCCCGCCGCCCCCTCCTCCGCTCCAGCCCTGCCCGACGCGGCCGCCGGTCCCTCCCCCGAGGCCTTCCCCCCTCCCCCGGGTCCCTCCCCCGGCAGGTCCCCCCGGCGCGGCGCGGCGAGGCCCGGCCCGGCGGGGCCCGGCCCGGCGGGGCGGGGCCGCCTCTGGCCCCTCCGAGCGGGCGGGCGCCGCCGCCTCTGCGTGTGCCCGGGGCCCCGCGCGGCGCTCGGCCCCGGCCCCGTCCTTACCGCTCATGGTGCCGGGGCCGGGCCGGGCGCGCGGGGCGGGGCGGGGGCGCGGGCGGGCGAGCGGCCGAACCCGCCGGTGCCGCCGAGGGGCTGCCGAGGGAGGGGCCGCGCGCCGCGGCCGCAGCCCCGCGCCCCGCCCCCGCCGCCCCCGCAGCCAATGGGCGCCGCGCGGGCCGCAGAGCGACGGGCGGCGAGGCCAATGGGAAGAGAGGGCGGCGCGGCGCGGGGGGAGAGGAGGGCGGGCGGGCCCCGCCCCCGGCGCCCCGCCCCGTGGGGGAGGGGGAGCGCGGCGGGGAGGTGGCCAATGGGGGCGCGGGGGGGAGGGGGCGGGCGGCGGCTCAGCCAATCGGCGCCCGCGCGGGCTCGCAGGGAGACCCCGTTTGGGCGCGGCCGCGCCGGCGCGGGCCGCGGCGTGATGAACGTGCGGCGCCGCCAATGGGGCGCGGGAGGCGGTGCGTGGCGGAAACTGGCAGCGTCCAGCACCAACCGGCTGTGCGGGCCGCGCCGCGAGGCGGGAGAGGAGCGGATATTGATGGTATCAACGACTAATCCCAGCGCGGAGGCGGCAGCCGCGGCGCGGCTCGGTGCCAATCAGCGCGCCGGTCGGTCTCAAACGAGCCAATGGGCGCCGCGGGAAGGCGGGGCCAGCGGCCGGGCTGCGCCCTTGGGGGGACGGCGCGGCGAATGGCGGAGCCGGCGCCATGTTGGGTTGACTCCCTCATAGCCGGCCGGGCTACCCCGGGCACTCCCGGGGCTTCCCTCGCCCTCGGTACCGCGGGTTACGTGCGGCTCTTCCCTCCCTGAGTCCCCGCTCCATGCCGCAAGCCGGCTCGGCCGTGTCGCGACAGCCGCCATGGCGGTGCGACACGTCCTCACGGGCCCGCGGCGCGGTGTGAACACTCCCAGAGCCCTGTCACGACATCGCCCAGCCCTGACCCGACACAGCAGGGGCCACAGCGGGGCGCCCGGGCTGCCCTTGCTCCGGGAACGCGGCTTGGGGTGTTTGGGGGCGTTGCGGGATTGGCGGGTTTGGGGCCAAATCCTTCATTTCACATCAAAACAAGCGGTCTGGGGGCGAACGGGGACCGCGGCCAGCGACACTCCAGGGAAGGGACAGCAACGGACACGCAGTGGCGTTCGTTTCGCTTTCCAGCATCAGAACCGCACCCCCGTCCGTGACCCTCCCCTTTCCCGGTGTTTTCGGCCCAATTCCCGCCCCACAGCCCGGGAAGGCCCCGCGGCCTCGCCCCCGCACCCGATGAGGCTTGGGGACAGCCTGTCCCTGTTCTGTCCCCATCCTGTCCCTGTCCTGACCCTGCCCTGTCCCCCCCGTCCTTGTCCTGCTCCCTCCAGACCCTTGGGGTCGCTCAGTGTCCACTTGTCACCTGCAGTGGTGGCACCTGGGGGCAAAAGGGCCCAGCAGGCCCTGCCCCAGGGCTAGGGGACGCCGGGAGTGTCCTGGTCCTGTCACCGCCCTGAGCCCCGGGGTCTGCGCTGGGCTGGGCAGGTCGAGGGGGGCACGGCAGGACCTGCCCCCGTTAGACCCCCCCGTTTAAGCCCCCTCACCCCGTTAGTCCCAGCAGGGTCCTTGTCCCCTCCAGTGACCCCCACCATCAGCACCCAAAGCCCCATCAGGACTCCCCCAATTAACACCCCCAATTAACCTCTCATTTCCCCCTACGAGACCTCCCCCAATTAACCCCTTACTGTCCATGAGGTCGTGTGGGACCCCTCCCCAGTGTCCCCGGGCGCCCCCCGGTGGTCGCGGCCGGGCGGTGCCACTCCTGGGCCCGCGGCTTTGCTGCCGCCTGGCGGGGGCGCCACGGCGGGACCCGGGCACCGATGGCACCGACTGTCACCGACAGTGTCACCGACAGTGTCACCGACAGTGTCCTGTCACCCGCCACGGCGGGACCCGGGCACCGACTGTCACGACAGTGTCCTGTCACCCTGCCACGGCGGGACCCTGTCACCAGTCCTGCCCTGGCACTAACACTGTCACCGACCCTGTCCTGCCCCCAAAAGTGTCCCTAGCAGTGTCCCCAGTCCTGTCTTGTCCCCAACAGTATCTCCTAAGCCGCCCTGTCCTGTCCCAATAGTGCGCCCATCCCTGCCCTGTTCTGTCCCCAACCCTGTCCTCAACCGTGTCCTGTCCCTGGGGTGCTCACATCAGGGTGTTGTCCTGTCCCGTGTCCCCAGCTCTGTCACTGTCCCTGCTCCCTCTGCTGCTGTCCCCAAGCCTGTCCTGCCCCCATCCATGTTCCTGTCCCCACCTCCCAGTGGGGACACGGGACAGGGACAGAGGAACCCTCAGCCTTGGACTGGGGGCAAACCGGGAGCGCTGGGGCGAGCTGGGGGGGGAGGCAGCCTGGGGTGCCCCACCCCCGCTGCCACCCCCCGATTGTCCCTCTGGGTCCCTCCCCCGGCAGGTCGCGGCCGCGGAGGAATCAGGGCGACGCCGGGCGACTCCCAGCAATTTTGGGTTGGGAACCGCAGAAATGCAGCGCGGCGCGAGCCAGGGCGGACCGGCCCGGGGACAGCGGCGGGCGGGGGGTCCGGGGGGGGTCACAGGGCCCGGGGGGACCCTGGCAGCTTTTGGTGGGGAGGGGGGTCCCAGGACAATTTGCGGTGGTCCCTGGGCTTGGGGGGCACGTGGGGTACCCCAGATTTGCATGAGGGGGGTCTTTGGCAGTTTGGAGGGGACACGGGGCACGGTGGCAGCTTGGGGGGGTCGTTCAGCAGCCGGAGGGGGGGTCGGGCCCCCGGAGGAGGTGGTCGGGCCCCGGTGCCGCCCCCGCCGCTGCCGCTGCCGCCGCTCTGATGTGGCTGCGGCACCGCAGCGCAATGGGAGCCACATGGCGGGGGGGACACGGGGGGAACACGGACCACCCTGTCCCCCAGCGGTCACCTCTGTCCCCCCACGGCCCCCCGTGTCCCCCCAGGGGCACCGCTGTCCCGCGGGCTCTGTCCGGCCGGCCCAGGGTCCGTCTGTCCCCGCCGGGGTCCGTCCGGTCTCGCTGCCCGTGTGCCCCCCCGGGCCCCGCGGTTATTTCCAGGGATAATTCCGGGATAATTAAAGGGTGGGAGGAAACACCGGGGCCGTGGGCGCAGCTCAGCCCTGGGGCCACCCTGGCCTGGCTTCCCCGTGGGTGGGAAGCCCCCAGCCCCATTCCGGGTGCCCCTGCGTCCCTGCAGGTCCCTGGCTCCCATCCGCCCCCGTGTCCCCACACGTCCCCCGGCTCCTCCTGCCCCGCGGACCCTCCCTGTCCCCCACCTTGGTGGGGGGATCTCTGTGATGCTGGGGGGGCTCCGAACATCGGTGGATGGTGCTGGGGGGGAGCTCAGCCCCGTTCCGAGCCCTCGGAGCCTCCCCCGGCCCCCCCGGTCCCGCGGGGCCCGTGGGCGGCCGTGGCCGGCGCACCCAGCGCGGGGGCTGCGCTATTTCGGGCCCTCCGACCGCAAGGGAAACATCCGGGGGCCGGAGAGGGCGGGCGGGGCCGGGCCAGGCCGGGCCGGGGGGGACACGGGGGGACACCGCGCCAGGTGAGGGCTTGGGGGCGCGGGGGTCACCCCGGGCCGGTTCCGCTTCCTCCCCCGAGCCCGAGGGGCTGCGGTGCCGCCGCCGTCACTGCGGGGATCGTGGGGACAGCACTGCCGGGACCTCCGCGCTGGGCAGGAGGCGTTCCTGGCCCTGGGAACCGGCGTGGGGACAGGGACACCTCCAGCCCTGCAGCCTCTGTCGTGCTGAGACCCCCCGGACTCATCTCAGGGGGCTGAGACCCCCCAAACTCGTGTCATGGAGGGGCTGAGATTCCCCCAGATTTGGGACAGCGGGGCTGAGCCCCCTCAGATTCGTGTCAGTTCCTGAGCAGGCTGATGGATGGGGTGAATGAGGCAGAGGAGGGACGGAGAGATGAGAAGGAGGGAGGGATGGACGGACGGACGGACGGACGGACGGACGGACGGACGGTGGCTGGCCGGCTGCCCGGGGACAGAGCCCCCCGGGGACGGAGCCCCCCCGCTCCGTGTCCCCCCCGCGCTGGCGAGGTCCCGCCGTCCGGCCGGGTATAAATACCGGGTAATTGCGGGGGCCCGGCGCGGCCGCGGGGCCGTGGGCGGCCGAGCCCGGCGCCGCCCTGTAATCAGCCCCCGCCGCCGCCCCCCCGCGAGCCCGCCGCGCTTTGAAGGGTCCCGGGGCACACGGGGGGGGTCCCCACCGCCCCCGAGCCGGGGAGAGACCCCCGCCCCAACCGACACCCCCGGCCCAGCCCGGCCGCTCGGGCAGCGCCAGGACCCCCAGCGAGCCGGAGCTGGTGGGAGTGAAACCCCCCAAAAATCCATGGGGTGCCCCCCCAGCCCACGCCGGGCTGGCTGAGGAGGAGGAGGAGGAGGAGGAGGAGGAGGAGGAGGGCTGGAGTGGCCGTCCCAGTTTGCTCCCAGTTTGTGGGCAGTGGAAGCCCCAGCGAGGGGGGGCCGGTGGTTGTGGCCCTCGGCGGCGCCGGCGGCTGCGGAGCGGAAAGCCCTGACTCAGGGCTGGGAAAGGGCCCCGCTGGCTCCGGCCGGCCCCGCCGGGGGAAACGGCGAGGGGGAAAGCGAGGAGAACACGGGAACGATGGGGGAGTAAAACAATGAAAAAAAGGGAGGGGAGCGGAGGGGGGTAAGAGAGCAGTTGGAACAATTCCTTCATGCGGGGAAACTGAGGCACAGGGGGGTCCCCAGCCCCATCGGCAGAGCCACGTGTGTCCCTGTCCCCCTGCACATGTCCCCTGTCCCTGTCACTAGCTCTGTTCCTTCAGAACCCAGCTCTGACCCCCATCCCTGGTCCCTCCAGCCCCATCCCCGCTCCATTCCCAGCTCCTGTCCCCATCCCCACACCTCTGACCCCATTCCTGAAGCTCCAGCCCACGTCCCTCTCATCCCCATCAGTTGTCCCCTCCTGCGCCGTCCCCATCTCAGCACCATCCTGGCACCTTCTGGGGTCACGAGCCTCTGGGCGCCCCAGCTGTCCCGTCCTCCTTTGTCCCTTTGTCCCCCTTCCCCTCTCCATCCATCTATTCCTTTTTTCCTTCTCTCCTCTCCATCCCTTTCCCTATTCATCCCCTTCCCCTTCTCAGCCCCTTCCTCCTCCTTTTCCTGCTGTCCATCCCTTTCCCCCCTCTTTCTCCTTTCCCTTCCCCTTTCCCTCCTCTTATTTCCTCTCTCTTCTCCTTTCCTTTTCCCTCCTTTCCCTCTCCCCACTCTTCTCTTTCCTTTTCCCCACACTGGTCCCTGTCCCCTCTCTCCCCTCCTTCCTCCAGCTCTCAGCCTCCTCATCTTCCTCCCTTCCTAACTTTTTCTTTAATTTTTCTTCCATTTCCTTATTTAATTTTCTTTCCTCTTCCCTCCCTTTTAATTTCCTTTTTAGCTTTTAATTTCCCCTTTCCTCTCTTTTCCTTTCTTCATCTCTTTTCTTTCTCTTCTTTTCTCTCTAACTTATTTCCCTCTTCCAATTCCTCGTTCTTTTCCCCCATTCCCTTCTTCCCCCCCCCTTTCTCTTCTCTCCCCTTTTCTCTTTTTTTTCCCCTCTCTCATCTTTTCCTTCCTCCTTTCCTTTTCCTCTTCCCCTTCCCCTGCCCCCTCGCCGCGGTCCCCCGGCCCCCCCGGCTGGGGGCGGTTCGGGGCCGGGCTCCCGCTCCCGGCCCCGGTCCCGGCCCGGCCCAGCCCCGCTGCAGCGGCACAGCGGGGCGGGCGGCGGCCGCGGCGCTCCGTCCCTCCCTGTCCCTCCCTCTCCGTCCGTCCCTCCCTCCGCAGCGAGCCCCGGCATCCCGGGACACCGGCATCCCGGGACAGCGGCACACCGCGACAGCGGCACACCGCGACAGCGCGACAGCGGCGCCCCCGCGGGCAGGACCCACCCCCGGCATCCCGGTAAGGACCCCCGGGACCCTTCGGGATGGGGGACACTGCCCCGGGACCGGGACCCGGGAGAGAGGAACATGGGGTGCGGGATCCCCCCGAGGGACAGGGACACTTTGGGATGGGGGATCCCCCTCGAGGGGCAGGGACACTTTGGGATGGGGATCCCCCTTTGGGATGGGGATCCCTGCTCTGGGACAGGGACCCTTTGGGATGGGGGATCTCCTCGAGGGAGAGGGGCACTTTGGGATGGGGGATCTCCCTTTGGGATAGGAGGGGACAGGGACCCTTTAGGATGGGGGATCCTTGCTCTGGGTTGGAGGATCCCTGCTCTGGGACAGGGACCCCGGGATTTGGGACCCAGGGAGTGGCAGAGTCGCTCCAGGGTGGGGGAGGCCCCTGGGATATGGGAACCCCCCAAGGACAGGGACCTGTGTGGGCCCTGAGCATCCCCCTGTGGTCCCTGTGCCGGGGGACACGCGTGTCCCCTGCCCCAGCAGGGACTGCCCTGCCATCCCCAGAGAAGCAACAGGGACAGGGGATGGTGACGAGTGCCACTGTCACCCTGAGCTGTCCCTCTGGCTGGGGACAGCACCACTGCACAGGAGCCAGGCCCAGGTGTCCTTGGGCTCAGGGGACAGGGGGTGGCACTGACAGGGTGGGGAAACTGAGGCAAGGGCTGTGGGGACACTTGGCGCTAGGGACCGGGGACTGGGGACCAGGAATGGGGTTTGGGGATTGGGACTGGGGACAAGGACTGGGTTTGGGGACCAAGAAACTGCGGAGTTAAGGGACCAGGCACTGGGGGACAAGGGGACAGGGAATGGGGAACTGGAACTGAGCATCAAGAACTGGACACTGGTGGTCAGTGACAAGAGACTGGGAATTTGGGACCCAGAATTTGGGACTGGAGACCCCCAGAGCAGGGGCCGGACCCCTCCCCAGGCCGGGAGGGGACATGGGAGGGGTCAAGATCCCCACGCCAGCCACAAAGGGACTGTCACCCTCGTGCCGTGCTCAGCCCGCAGCTCCCGGGGCTCCTTCCCTGCTCCTTAATTTCCCGGCGCAAGCGGAGCTGATTTATGGGAGTTTGACACTATTTTAAGCGTGCGCCTCCGTTTGCCGCTCGCCCTGGTTTTAATTACCTCGGCTCTCGCGGCAGGGCAGCGTTCCCGGGGCACAGGCCTGGCCCTTGTTATCCTTGGAAAACCGGGAGCGCGCTTGTGGCCACGGCCGGGGCCGGCGTAAAAATAGGCGCAAAAACCACGGAAAAAAAAAAGAAAAAAAAAAGGGGGGGGGGGCGAGGGTGGAACACCCTAAAAAAACTCCCAAACAAACAAAAAAGCTAAAGTGGAAATGCACCAAAGTGGGTGAAGAGATTAATTTAAAATAAAATAATTAAAATAAAGGGAATGGCGGGGGTGATGGGGGTGAGGGCCGGCTCACGACACCCCGGGCCAGCCCGCGCAGCTGAAAGCCATGACGGGTATAAAAGCAGAGGAAGTCACCCGGGGAGGGGGAGGCCACAGCATAATTCGATTAAAAAGCCATAAAGGCAGAAGGAGCCGAGATTGGGGGTGGGGGGAGGCCCTGGCACCAGCACAACCCCACAGCAGCCCCCGCAGAAGCCCCTTTGGGGGGGATGCTGGGCTGGGGGGTGATGGGGTGGCCCCAACTCTATGGGGGGAAACTGAGGCACAGGGGATTGGGAGCATTGGGGGTGGTGGGAACTGTGGGAGTGGGGCGTGCTCTGGGTATCCCAGCGGGACTGACACCCCAATTGGGCTGACACCCCAACTGGGCTGACACCCCAATACAGCTGACACCCCAACTGGGCTGACACCCCAATTGGGCTGACACCCCAATACAGCTGACATCCCAACTGGGCTGACCCCAAGGACGGGTCACCCCGTGGCACACGGTGCCCCTCGGAACCCTCAAGGTCTGTTCCCCTTTTCCACAGGCTGCCAAGTGCCATGGAAGCGAGCCCCCGCTGACATCGCCCCCCACTCCTCGGGGCGCCCCCGCTGACATCGCCCCCCACTCCTCGGGGCGCCGCCGCCGCCACAGCCACAGCCATGGGTGACTCCTACACCGCCGCCTTCCCCAGCGCCCCGGGGCTGCTGTCGCCGTCCGCCAGCCCCCAGGCCTCCCCCGGCCCCTACGGCCCCGACTACGGCCCCTTCGGGCACCCCTTCCCCGCGCCCTCGGGCGCCCAGGAGGTGCTGGGGGCCCCGGTGGTGGTGGCGGCCAAGGGCCACCCCCCGAGCGAGTGCCTGCCCGGCGTGTACCCCTCGCTGGAGATGCCGCACCCCTACGGCTCCTGGTACAAGGGCGGCATCGGTGGGGGGCTGCCGGGGGGCTCCGGGCCCGCCGCCCCGTCCTGGTGGGATGTGCACCCCAACGGGGGCTGGCTGGGGGGGCCGGCGGGCGCCGAGGGGCTGCAGGGCTCGCTGCAGGGCCAGCCCGCCCTCAGCCCCCCTCTGCCCACCTACGGCTCCGATTTCGGCGCTCTGAACCCCCCTCCTTACACCAACGCCCCCGCGGCGCCCCCCGCCCCCAAACCCGCGCCGGGCGAGGCCCCGAAGGGTCCCCGGGGCGGCTCCTTGGGGGGACGCCCGGCGTGCGATTGTCCCAACTGCCAGGAGCTGGAGCGGCTCGGGGGCCCGGCGGGGTCGCGGCGGAAGCCGGTGCACAGCTGCCACATCCCGGGCTGCGGCAAGGTGTACGGCAAAGCCTCGCACCTGAAGGCGCACCTGCGCTGGCACACGGGCGAGCGGCCCTTCGTGTGCAACTGGCTCTTCTGCGGGAAGCGCTTCACCCGCTCCGACGAGCTGGAGCGCCACGTCCGGACCCACACGCGCGAGAAGAAGTTCACCTGCCTGCTGTGCAGCAAGCGCTTCACCCGCAGCGACCACCTCAGCAAGCACCAGAAGACCCACGCCGACCCCGGCCCCCCCAAGCCGCCCCCCGGCGCCGAGCAGCCCCCCGCGTCCCCCCGGCCCGCCTCGCCCGCCAAGGACGGCGGCAGCCCCGAGGCCGGCAGTTTGTTGGAGATTTGAGCCTTTCCGCCTTCATCTTCCTCCTCCTCCTCCTCCTCGCCGCTGGGGATATTTATTACGGGGTGCTGTTCCCCCCAAAGCCCCCTCCTCCTCAGTTCCCCAGCTCCTCGTTAGCCATTCTAATTTATGTCTTAAATTATGGGGGGGCTCTCCGAGCGCTCTGGGGCTCACGGGGGGGTGTCAAGGTGAGACCCACCCCCCTCTGTTTTCCCTTCCACCTCCCCCAGCCCTTCTTGCCCCCAGCCCTCGCCTCGCCCCCCGCACTCAGGGACAGGGTTTGCCCCCTCCCCCGGCCTGGTTCATCAGTGCTCATGTAACGTGTCCCCCCCCCCCCTTTTTTTAGCTGCCTGCCCCTCCTGCCCCCTAGAAAAAAAGCAATAAAAGGATTGAGAGTGGAGCCGGGCCCCCTTTTGCGGCTGAGGCCGGGCGGCTTCATCACAGGGATGTGCTCGGCTGCCCCCTCCCTGCAGGGCTCCAGGGGAAACTGAGGCACGGGGGGACACAGGCCTGCTCAGGGTCGCTGTGTCCCCCTTCTCTGGGGGTGGCAGGAGTGCCACATCCTGTGCCTCTCCCCGTGTCCAGGACCCTGTCCCCGTGTCCCTCCTCATGTCCCCAGCCTCAGGTACAGCCAGGGGACAGCCAGGGGGCCCTGGCAGGATTGTCCCCTGCCAGCCTCACCCTGCCCACGCGTGTCCCCAGCAGCCGTGTCCCCACTCCCAGGGACATGGTGTGCAGGGGAACGCGCGTGTGCACAGCCCCGTGCCTCAGTTTCCCCCCGGCCACATCCCTGGGCCCACGTGGCAGCACCGGGCACGCGGCGGGGCCACGTGTCCCCGAGGACACCCCAATTTTGGGCGCTGTGGGCTGGCGGGGACCACACTGCGCTCCCCCTCCCCCTGCCCTGGGCTCCCGCCAGCCCTTTGATGCACTCAGCCCTGGTTTGGGGCTTTTCCTGAAAAAAAAACCAAAAAGCCACGGAAAAAGGCAACAGGAGGCGGAAACGAGCTCCAGTGCCAGCACGGAGCGGGGGGGCAGCTGCTGGCACCCAGGGTCCCGCGGGGGGACAGGGACAGGGACAGGGGTGGCAGCAGGTCCCGTGCCAGCCCCGGGTGAGTCACGGTGGCCACGGGCTGGCCAGGACCCAGCTGTCCCCAGGGAAAGGGGGACACAGGGTGGGGAAACTGAGGCACGGAGGCGGCAATGGAGCGGCCGGAGCTCAGCGCCACCACCCAGAGCTGTCCCCAGGGTGGCTCCCGGGGGGATTTAGAGTGGCAGCGCTACCTCTCCATGTAGCCCCCCAAGCCTCGACCCAAATTCGCCGATTTCGGGGTTTCCCCCAGAACTCCAGCCCTGCTCGCCGTGGGTGGGCCAGTGCCAAGCAGGGCAGGGAGCCACGTCCCGGAGCCAAACCCCGGCCCGGCGGCCACCGAGGGCTCGACCGCCCGGAGCCTCCCAAACCACAGAGCCCAACCCCATCCAGAGACCCCCCCAACCCCACCGGGGACCCCCCCTCCGCCACCACCGCCTTTTTTCCTGTCTCGCTGCCCCATCAGCCGCATTTGGGGGGGTCCGAGGGACGCCACGAGGCCACGCCAGCCCTGCGGTGGCTCTGATGTCGGCGCCATCCCAAATCGTCGTCTCCTATCGAACCCCGCTCGCTCCGTAACGGGCGAGGAATGTGGGGCCCCCCGCCGCAGCTCCCCCCGCCGCCTTTATTTAATATCCTGAGAAAATTAAAATAACTCTTGCGGCCGCTAAGGAAAACACGGGGATAAACACGAGAAAAGCGGGAGCCCCGGGAGAGGGGCTGGGAGCGAGCCAAGGGGGGCACGCGGCGGGAGCGGCACCCAGGGAACACGGGGAGAACGGACACGGGCGCCCGCGAGAGGGGACACCGGGAGAGGGGGCACCGAGGACACGGCAGCGCAGGACACCGGGATGCCGCGGGAGCCCAAGAGGGGTCCGGGATCAGGGGTGCCCGCGGGACACGGGGTGCGGGACACGGGAAGTGCCCCGGGGGGGGTCCGGGTCCGGGTCCGGGTCCGAGTCCGAGTCCGAGTCCGAGTCCGAGTCCGAGTCCGGGGCCGAGTCCGGGGCCGGGTCCGGGGCCGGGTCCGGGGCCGGGTCCGGGGCCGGGTCCGGGTCCCGGTCCCGCTCCCGCTCCCGGTCCCGGTCCCGCTCCCGGGTCCGGGTCCCGGTCCCAGCGCAGCCCCGCTCGGCCACCACGTGACACGTCGACCGCACACGCCCCTCGCCCCGCCCCCAAGGGAGGCTCCGCCTTTCTTAAAGGGGCAACGACAGTAACAAGTGGCCCCATTTTAATCAATCCTCGTTACAACCGGAGAGCCACTAAGTCACGGGTGGAGCGTGGCTGTGCAGGGGACGCTGATATTCTCTCTCCTCCGCGGAGGAAAATCGTGGAGCGTGACGTTGTCCTTCAGCGAGGACTCCGCGTATTTCCCACGCGAGCCGCGGCCCTTTTAATTCTCCTCCCACACGCGCTCGGAGCCGCGAGGGCGGCGCGCGGCAGCGATTGGCGCGAAGCGGGAGCGGGAAGGGGTGAGAGGAGCCAAGATGGCGGCGCCCGGGGCTGAGGGCGGGGAGCGGGGGGGCACCGGGGATTGTGAGCGGGTGAGGGGCGGGGGGAGGGTCTCTGGCCTGGAGCCGGCGCATCCTGAGGGCAGCGGCGGTTTCAGCTGTCGCCCCCCGGTCCGGGCTCGCCCTCAGGCTCGGCGCCGCCATGTGCTCCCTCGGGCTGTTCCCGCCGCCGCCTCCCCCTGGGGATGTCACCCTGTACGAACTCAACAACGCCCTGGTCTGCGGCCGCCTCAGCGAGCAGCTCCCGCTGGCCTTCCAGAGCCAGGTGAGACCCTCGGCCCAGGTGGGCCCTCCTCGCTCCAGAGCCGTGCCAGCCCCCTCCAGCCTTGGGACTGCCACATTCCTCCCCCTCAGCTGTGGCTGCAGCTCTGTCCCCTCTGCTGGGGTCTCTCCAGGCACCCTCAGGCTGCTCCTTCGCTCCTTGTGGCCCTGCTTTCCTCCCATCGCCGTTTGCCCGCTGCCCTGGGGGGGTCCCTTTGTTCCCGGGGGCTCAGGGGTCTCAGGGAAGCTCTGCTGCAGGTTCCCGACCTGCCCGTGCTGACCCTGCCCAAGGAGCCCCTCAAGGCCCACGGCCGCCTGGAGCCCAGCGCCCGCCCGCCCTTCATCCACCACCGCGAGTCCCTCTGGAAGCGCTGCCTCAGCGCCTGGTGAGTGCCCCGCTGGCCCCAAAGAGCCCAACCTGGCCCCAAAGATCCCAGCCTGGCCCCAGGACGGGCAGGGGCCGGGCAGTGACCCCGCTCTCGCTGCAGGCGTGATGCCGGGCTCTGCGGGCTGCTTCGGGAGCTGGCCAGCGCCGAGGAGGAGGGTGAGTTTGGGCTGCCCAGCGATCTCTGGTCTCACTGTGATGCTTTGGCTGGGCCCTGCTGTCCCTGCCCTGTCCCCCGTGGTGCTGCAGGGACGCTGAGGGTCCCTTTGCCCTTTGCCAGGGCTGCAGTGGCTGCGGACGGGCTCGAGCCACGCGCTGGCCGTGTGCCGCTGGCTGTCCTCGCTGCACGGATCCCTGTTCCCACACCTGTCCGTGAGTCATTCCGGCTGCTCCCTGCTGCTGCCGGAGCCGGGGCAAGGGGAGCAGCCATTTGGGGTGGAGGGTGGTCCCTTCCCTGCTAAACCCCCCCCCAAAATGCTCCTCCTGATGATGCCCAGCTCCAGACACTGCTCCTTCCTCCACGGGTGGAAAATGGACACTGGGAAGGTGTTTGGTGCTCCAAGAGGGGCCCGAATCCCAGTGGGGGAGAGGGAGAAAGGGCTGGGAACTGGGGGTCCCTGCTGCCAGCTCAGTGTTCTCCTGTCCCTGCAGCTGACCAGTGAGGACATGATCGCAGCCTTCTCCCAGGCCGTGGACTGGTGAGTCCTGGGTGTCCCAAAGTCACCGTGCCGGGGTCTGGGACCCCCCCGGGGTGGGAGTACAAGGACAGGATGGCCCCGTTTGGGTGGGCTCAGCCATTAAAGGCAGGTATTGCCCCACTGGCTCTGGCTGCCCTGCTTTGTGTGCCCTGGTTGGAGAGAGACCAAGGTTAAAGGAGATGAGAGCCTGGAAAATTCCTTCCAATTCCAACCCCAGGCTGTGGTCACCAACCCCTCAGCAGAGCCCTGTGAATAATTCCCAGAAACAGGGAATTCCTCAAAGAAAACGGTCCTGTTGGGCAGCAAAAAAGAAGTTTTTATTTCTCTGGGGACTCTGAACAGGGTCTTTGCCAGCCCAGGGGGTGCGGGGGGTCTCACCCTGCCCTGTGCCCCCTCCAGGGCCGGCTGCACCGTCAGGGCCTTTGCCTGGCACCCCCACACCAACAAATTCGCTGTGGCTCTTCTGGACGATTCCATCCGTGTCTACAACTCCAACAGGTGGGGCTTTGGGATCTGGGCAGCCTGGGGTGGGCACTGCCCTGGGCCCGCTGCCCGTGGCCTCCTCGCCCACCTGGGCACACCTGGGTTCAGCCCTCCCTGTTCCTTCCCTGCTCTCCTTGAGCCTCAAGAGCTTTGCCTTTCCTTTCCCTCTACCTCTGGGGACATCTCGGGGGTCACCCAGGCCTGGGGGTGGCGACAGAGCGGGGGGACACGGGCTGAGTGTCCTCTGTCCCCCAGGTCTCCCTGCTCCCCCAGGGAATGCCAGTCCCTGCTCAGGAGAAGACTCTGCCAGCTGCTCCTGCAGCCCCCCCAGGTGTCCCCAAGCTGGGCCCTGTCCGCACTGGGGACACCTCGGCTCAGTCACACCAGGTGTGCCCTGGCTCACCTGGCTGGGACCCCCTGTCCCCTCCCCGGCAGGGCACAGCCCCTCCCCACCCTGCTGTCCCCCCTCACTGCACTCGGGGCTGGCGGGGGACACTGGCTGCACCGGGGCTCTGTGCCCCACAGCGGTGCCACTGTCCCCTCCCCACAGTGCCACCGTGCCCTCGCTGAAGCACCGCCTGCAGAGGAACGTGGCTGCCATGGCCTGGAAGCCGCTCTGTGCCTCCATCCTGGCCGTGGCCTGCCAGAGCTGTGTCCTTGTGTGGCACCTGGACCCCACCTCCCTCTCCACCAGGTGACAGCTCCCACCTTCCCTTCCCGGCCATTGTCACCCCGTTGGGGCTGGCTTTGGGGCAGCGCCACCATCCTGCCAGCAAATCCCGAATCCCGGTGGCTCCTCCCTCGTCCTGTGCAGGCCATCATCAGGCTGTGCCCAGGTGCTGTCCTGCCCCGGGCACAGCCCTGTCACCAGCCTGGCCTGGGCGCCCAGCGGGGAGCGGCTGCTGTCGGCGTCACCCGTGGACACGGCCATGCTGGTGAGGACCCTCTGGGGACACCCAGGGACACCCCTGGGACACCCCTGGGACACTCGGGCAGTGCTGCCCCAGAGGCAGCTCTGGGATGTCACCTGGACCTGAAATGTTCCCTCTGTGTCCCCTAATCCTGGTGTCACCGTTGTCCCCTGTGTCCCCTCCAGGTGTGGGACGTGTCCACCGAGACCTGTGTCCAGCTGCAGTGGTTTGGGGGTGGCGGTGTCACCTACTTGGCCTGGTCCCCCGATGGCAGCAAGGTGCTGGCAGCCACCCCCTCGGCCGTGTTCCGGTGAGCTCCTCATCCCCATCCTCATCCTCGCTCCAGAAAATCTGAATCCCAAACATCCCCCCTGCTCCTGCTCCTGCTCCTGTTCCTGCTGTGGGGGCAGAGTGGGGAATGGCTGGGGGACGGGGTTGGACACTGTGGATTCCCAGAGCAGCAGGATTGGGGCGGATTCCCGGGAATTCTGCTCCCTAAAGCCTCCTGCATCTCCTGCAGGGTGTGGGAGGCCCAGATGTGGACCTGTGAGCGCTGGCCCACCATCAGGGGACGCTGCCAGGTAGGGTGGGATATTCCCCTCCCAGGGAATCATTTAGGCTGGAAAAGCCTTCTGGGACCACCCAGGCCAAGCCCTGGCACTGCCAAGGCCACCACTGACCCCTGTCCCCAAGTGCCACATCCACAGGGCTTTTAAATCCCTCCAGGAATGGGGACTCCACCCCTGCCTTGGGCAGCCAGCCGAAGAAATTGTGGAAATTTTCCCTGATTGTGTGGAAATCTTCCCAGTATCCAACCTGAACCTCTCCTGAGGTTTTGTCCCCTTGTCCCTTGGCTGTCCCCTCCCATCAGGGACTTGGGGAGTGAAAAGTTCCTCCTGAGCCTCCTCTTCTCCAGTCTGAGGCACTCCAGACAGGGTGGCACTGTCCCACAGACGGGTGACAGGGTGGCAGAACGACACTGTCCCCCAGACAGGGTGCTGGAGCCCCGACGGCAGCCGGCTGCTCTTCACCGTGCTGGGCGAGTCCGTCATCTACTCCTTGTCCTTCTCCGAGTACCGGGGTGAGTTTGTCCCACCTGGAGCTTCCCAGGGGCTGGGAGAGGGTTCCCAAACGACCCCACAGCTTTGGAGTGAGGAACTGGGACACACAGGGGATGCATTGGGGTCTCCAAGCACAGGATCTCTGGAATTCAGGTTTTTCCATCCCTCACGTTGCTCCTCAGTCACAGTTGTGGGGTCTTGAGGGGATTTCAGGGAGACTTCAGAGGCTCCAGAGCCAGCTAGGGGGTCCTGGTTGGGGGTCCTGGTGTTTGCTGTCCCTTGTCCTCCATCCCTGCCCCTCCTGGGACACCAGCCCAGCTGCTCTGAGAAAGAAATAAATGCGTGATCACCTGGGGAATGCAGTGGGATTGACGAGGTGTGGGTTTGTCCCTTGCAGGGGAGATGCAGGGGCAGGTGGGAGGCTCCAAGACGGCCTCGATCGTGGCAGACCTGTCCGAGACCACCTTTGAGACCCTCTACGGGGAGGAGAGGTGGGTCCGGCTGAGGGCACAGGGGGGTCCCTGCTCCTCCCGGCAGCCACCCCTCGCTGCTGGGCACGGGGGGGTCTCTGCCCCCAATTTTGGGAGTTGTGCTGTTGCAGGATCGGAGGGGAGGTTCATTCCATGGCGTGGGACCCCACCGGGGAGAGGCTGGCTGTGATCATCAGAGGTCAGTGCTGCCCCGTTCCCTGCTTGGCCTGGGAGTGCTGCTGCTGCCCCGGGAGAAGGGACAGGGGGACAAGGGAGAGCCCTGGTGCTGCTGTCCCCCACAGGACACCCCGAGTGCACGGGCAGCCAGCCGGCCATGGCCGTGTTCCGCACCCGCAACAGCCCCGTCTTCGAGCTCCTGCCCTGGTCAGCGGGGGCTTGGGGGGTTTGGGTTTGCTGGGATGGGTTTGGGTGGGTTTGGGTTCTTTGCAAGGGGGTTTGGGTTCTTTGCAAGGGGGTTTGGGTTTGTTAGAGCAGCTGTCGGGTGGGTTTGGGTTCATTGGGATGGGTTTGGGTTCATTGCAAGGGGGTTTGGGTTTGTTAGAGCAGGTTTCGGGTGGGTTTGGGTTCATTGCAAGGGGGTTTGGGTTTGTTAGAGGGTTTGGGTTTGTTAGAGCAGGTTTCGGGTGGGTTTGGGTTCATTGCAAGGGGGTTTGGGTTGGTTAGAGGGTTTGGGTTTGTTAGAGCAGGTTTTGGGTGGGTTTGGGTTCATTGGGTTCCCCACCTCACCCCCTTGGCTTTGGGTTGTCCTTTCCCTGTGCATCCCCTTAGACCCCAGACACCCCCAGTTCCCTGGAATGTGCTGTTTCCCCCTCAGGCCCCAAACACCCTCTGGAATTCAGAATGTGCTGATTCCCAGCCCATAACCCTGCCCGTTCCCCCACCCCACAGCGGCTTCGTGCGGGGCGAGCGCGGAGCCCAGCCCCAGCTCATCTCCTTCCACCCATGCTTCCCTCAGGGCGCCCTCCTGACCGTGGTAAGTCCCTCCCGGGGCACTCCCAGTCCCAGGGGACACTGGTGGCACTGGGAAGGGGGCTGGGATCAGGGTGAGGCGTGGGGGGCTCCGGGGAGCGGAGGTTTAACCAGGCCAAGGGTTGGGTGCTGTGTGTTGGGGACAGAGGGGCTGGACCTTCCCTGATCCCTGGGAAGGGACCTGGAGGGACTTAGGGGCAGTGCTGGACATGATCCAGGTGTCCCCAGGTGGCCAAAGAGTCTGGTGTCAGGTCACGGGCTGGGCTCCATCCCAAGGGGTTTTCCCCATTTCTGTGCTGTTTGGACACTGACCCCTGCCCCACGCTGTCCCCTGCAGTGCTGGTCCTCGGGGAGGATCTCCCACATCCCCTTCTTCTTCATCAGCGCCCTGGAGCCCCGTGGCAGCCCCCGCCGCAGCCCCGCGCCCGTGCTGGGCAGCGTCCGGGAGCAGCCGCTCTTCTCCGAGCTCTGAGAGGCTCCCAGGGGCTCCACAGGCACCCCAGAGCCTCCTCAGGGCCTCCTCGGGCACCCCAGGCTCCTGCTCAGCCTCCTCTCCCTGCAGGAGCCCCCCAGACCTGCTCAGGGTCTGGCATTGCTGGATCCTGCCCCAATTAAAGGTGGATTTTCTCTCCCTCTTGTCTTCTTTCATTACCCCCATGGGACTGGAAGACTTTTGGGGGTGAATTTGGGAGGTCCTCAGGGTCTGGAAGGGTTCTGGGGGCTCCAGAGTTGATTTTGGGGTCAGGAACAGCTTGGAGTGAACTCACAGAAGCTGTTGGTGTGATCCCACTGCAGCCCATGGGCCAGGGCTGCTCTTTTGGGATCAAAGAGCCCCGTTTTGGGGGCAGGTGATGGCTGAAGGGGTTTGGGGTGGGTTTTGGCCACACACACAACCCCCAGCTTTGTCTTGAGGGTGAGCAAAGTGAATCAAACCCCCCAAAATGAACCAAACCCGCTGTGGGTCCCCAAATCCCAGCCTTGGGAGCCCCAGGGGAGCCCCCCGGCCCTGCAGGGTGGGGGCAGCAGCTGGGCCTCCCCCCGAGGGGATTAACGCTGCTGCTGCTGTGGGTGGCACAGGGAAATCCCGGGATTACAGACCCTTAATCCCAGGATTACACTGCCCTGGCAGGGAGGACTGGGACAGCACAAGGCCCCTGCTCCCCCCACCCCAACAGCCCCAGGCCCCCCAAAATCCTCCCCAGGGCAAGGGGGACACCCCTCCCTTCCTCCCCAGCATCCAGCCCCTTCCTGAGGCTGGGCAGGATCCAGGGGGCTCTGCCATGGCCCGGGCTCCGCACCCACCGCAGCTGCTGGGGCCAGCCCGGGGGGGCTTCACCCCCCGGGCCCGCCCGGTTGGCTCCCGGTGCCGCCGCTGAGCGGCTCCTCCTCCTCCTCGCGCCGCTCCCGGTGCGCCCCGCAGGGCAGGGCCCGCAGGTGCAGCCGCGTCTCCTCGCGGCTCCGCCGCACGAACCGGCGCACGCAGAGCAGGACCAGGCCCAGCCACCCGCCCAGGGCCACCAGCGCCGCCACGTCCGGGGCCCGCGCTGTCCCCGCCGCCCTCCCCAGCGTCTCGTTGTGGCCGCTGGGCGCGAGCGGCACCGGCGGAGCCCCCCCGGGGCACCGGGAACCGGCCCGGGGTTGCTGGGGCAGCCCCAGCAGCAGCAGCAGCAGCAGCAGCAGCCCGGCCGCCCGCATGGCCCTGCAAGGAGCGGGAGGGAGGGGACACCGTGACCCCCCCGCGGTGCTGGTGACACGGTGCTGGTGACACGCAGGATCACAGCGGTGCCAGTGGGGGGGGCGGGTCACGGCTGTCCCTGAGTCACAGCACCCTCCCAGTGTCACACTCAGCCCCACCGGGACCCCTCAAACAGCGACTCCACTGGGCACACGCTGGTTTTTACTGGTGCTGGCAGCGCTTCCGTGCAGGGACATGACAGGAACGGGGTCAAACTCCCAGGAAATGGCGCCAAAACGCCTCCGGCTGGGCTGGCACCCATCCAGCACGGGGGGTGGGTGCTCTGAGACCCCCGGGAGGGGCTGCTGCCCCCCCAGCACAGCCGATCCTTTGGAGAATCCAGGATCCAAGCGGGAAAGCTCCCTGCACATCCCTGGGACCCCACACTGGGCCAGGGGCTCCCTTTTGGGGTGACCCCGCTGGGGAGGGGGCTCACGTGCTCTCTGTGCCCCCCCCGAGCTCCAGCGCCCTCCGGGCCATCTCCAGGGCTCCCTCCCGGGTCCGGTTGCCCCCGATGAAGCCGCTGGCATGGACGAAGACGCAGCCGGGGATTCCGGCCAGCTCAGACAGCGCCTCGTCCCGGAGCCCCCGCCAGGCCTCGGGCAGGGGGAGCCTGGGGGGGACACGGGGCTTGAGAGAGACCCCAGCCACACCGGGGGCGCGGTGGCAGGGCCAGGGGAGGGGTCTCACCGGCTCTGGAAGCTGTGGGGGGCTGTGGGGACGCTCTGCACCCGCCACTGCCCGCCCCGGTCCGGGAACAGCACGAGCAGCAGCGGCCGGGGCAGGGCCAGCTCCCGCTCCAGCTGGAACAGGTGCTCCTTCCAGGGACAGCCGCCCTGGGACAGCTCCAGGACCTGCCCGCTGGCGTCCACCTGCAGGGGGGACACGCTGGGGACCCGGGGGTGACCCCCGACACCACCCTGGGCTCCGTGCCCCTCCCCGAGCCCTCCTGCAGGGGCCGTGCAGGATATGGGGTGCAGAGGCCCCCCAGGAGGCTTCTACAGAAGAGATTTGACCTCCCCACGCCCCAGTTCTCCCCCAAAATCACAGATTCCCCCCAGCTGGCTCGGCCTTACCTCGAGGCGGCGCCGCACGGCCTCTTCCACCAGCGCCCGCGCCGGCAGCCAGGCCCGGTGGTAGAAATCCAGGCGCTGCAGGAACTCCGTGCCCACCAGCTCCATGGCCCTCCTGAACCCTGCCTGGGGACACGGGGGCCAGCGGTGTCCCCAAGCAGGGTGTCCCTGAGCACGATGTCCCCGAGCAGGCTGTCCCCAGGGCCTGTCCCTGAGCAGGCTGTCCCCAGGGGTGTCCCCACCTCGGTGTCCTGGTCGGGGTCATTCCAGCGGGGGTTCAGGTGCCCCACGCGGGCGCTCAGGGTGGTGCTCAGGGCGTAGCGCGGCTCCCCTGCCGCCGGCGCGATCCCGTTGTCCATGGCATCGATCTCCTCCACAAAGTTCTCGTACAGCTGGGGACAGCGAGGAGACAGAAACATGAGGAGCAGTGAGGGGACAGCAAGGGAGGACAGGAGGAACAGCAGAGCAAAGCCTGGCTGGAAGCACAACCCCCAGCAGCTGCCACAAACCGCTCCCCTTTCCCCACCGAGGACAAGCCCCGGGCAGAACCGTCACCCCGGCAGGGTGACAGACCCCCCTAGCACCGCTGTCACCTTGTCATAGAGCGCTGAGACCACGGGCCCGTCCTCGGGCTGCCCCAGGAGCCCCGCCAGGATCTGCGCCCCGAAGTGGCAATAGACGAGCCCAGCGCTGCTCAGCTTGGTGCTCCAGGGCTTGTCCGGCCGCAGGCTCCGCATGGACTCCGTGAAGGACCTGCGGGGCCACGCGGTCACCGCGGGCACCCCCGGCGGTGCCGCTGTCCCCGGCGGGGGTCTCACCTCTGGTGGTGGTCGTAGCGGTGCCGCCCCGGGTCGTACTCGCCCCCCACGTCCACCACCACATCGCAGCCGGCCAGGCGCTGCGGGTCCCGCGTCCGCACGATCTCCGCGTCCTGCAGGGGACACCGCGTGAGGGTCTCCAGGGCCACCGGGACCCCCGGGAGCGGCTCCGGGTGACGAGGGACAGCGGGGACGGACCCCGAGGAAGGACCGGGGACACAAGGGGGACCCCCAGGTGGGACCGGGGGCAGAAGAGCGGCCGCTGGGTGGGCTCAAGTGTCCCCCAGATGGGACCGAGAGAAGAGCGACCCGGAGAAAGAGCCCCGGACCCGGCACCGCACGGTGCCCCCGTCCCGTTCATGCCCCGAGCCGGGTGCGCTGCCGGTGCCGTACCCGGTAGCGGGGCAGGAGGCGCAGCAGGAAACACGCCAGCGCCTCGTCGCAGTGGAAGGTGCCGTCGTGGGTGCCGATGCGGGGGGCGGGCTCGGGGTGCGGCCGCTTGTGCCCGGTGCCTGTCCCGGTGCCGGTGGCGGCCATGACCACGAGCCGGGCAGCGCGCGCGGCACCGCGCATGGCAACGGGGAGGCCACGCCCCCACAGGGCCACGCCCCCTCATCGCAAGCACTTCCCGCCAATTTTGTCCCGCGCTTGCGCGGGATCAGCCCCGCCCCCAGCGAGTGCGCACGGCGCAGGGGGCGGGGCCAAAGAATCTGTTCGATGTGGCGAGCGCCCTCTGGCGGGCGGGACCGGGATCGAGGGACGAGGACACACGGGCACCTCCGGGGCTGACACACACGGGGTCCTGCACGGCCCCGGGGACCCAGGGATGGTCAGAGACACAGGGATGGATGGATGGATGGACGGACGGACGGACGGATGGACACACGAGCCTGGCGCTGAGTTGGTTTGCCCAAGCAGGAGTTTATTGGCCCGAGCCGGAGACTCTCCGGACACCGGGGACCCGCTGACCATTGCTCGTGGCCCGGGGAGGCTGTCATGGCTCTTCCCAGGGCTCTGGAGCCCCCCAGCTCCCAAAGCCCCTTTGCTCCGGGTGGGTACAAGGGCCTGGAGCCGCCTTCACAACATGGCAGAAGGAGGAGGCCAAGCTGGAATTGGGGTCCCTGTCCCATCCCAGCAGTCAACACCCCATCCCGCAGAGGAGTCCAGTTCCAAAGTGGGGGTGTCTCCTGGAGATGCCCCTGCTCCCCCCTTCCCAGGGAGTGCAAACAAAGCTCGTCCTGCTCTTCCCTTTGAGGGTCGAGGACATTTCCGCCCTCGGGGCTTTCTCGGCTGCCTCTGGCTCATCCCAGTTCATCTCCTGGCACTTGCCCTTCCATACATTCACAAAAAGAAGGGATTCGGGGCAGCCCGGCCCCAAAACACCCGCGGAGGGATGCACCACCAGCTGCGGGGACCAACCCCCGACCCCTGCCCGGGCTCAGCTCCTCCCGCACACCCAGCGCTGGTTCCCTGTCCCGCGGGGCTGCGGGGCCGCTCCTGCCGTGCGGGCGCTCAGGAGATCTCGTTGCCGAAGACCTCGAGCAGCAGCGGCGTGAGCTGCATGCTGTGCTCGGGCTGGAAGGACAGACAGCGGTACTGCCGCGAGTGCTCCTCGTTCAGGCTGCGCAGGTCCGCCAGCTTCTGGATCATCTTGGCGTAGAGCAGGCGGCCGCCGGGCGCGGCGTGCCGGGCGCGGATGTAGCTCTGCAGCACCTCCGAGAGCCGCTCCTGCAGCGCCTCCACCCGCAGCGGCTCCCGCACGCCCGGCCGGTCTGCGGGACGGGCAGCGCTCAGGGCAGCCCCCGCTGCTGGGGGGTGACAGGGGTCTGGGGGGATTCCCTGCCTTTTGGGGCTTTTTATGGTCTGGGATGATTCCCTTCCCTTTCACCCCTTTTTACGGTCTGGGGGGCTTCCTTCCCTTTCACCCCTTTTTAGGGCTTTGGGGGGATTCCCTGCCTTTTGTGGGTTTTTAGGGTTTGGGGTAGGTCTGTCCCTACCTGGGGACAGGATGCAGATGGCCATGAGCAGCACGTGCTCCTCCTCGTGCAGGTTCAGCTTCTTCAGCCCCACCTGGAACTTCACCAGCGGCTCCAGCAGGTCCATGCTGTGCCCGGCTGCGGAGAGAATGGGGCCTCAGGGGGGCTCTGGAAAAGGTTCTTTTCCTCTGGAAGGGGATCTTTCCCTTTGGATGGGGATTTTTTCAGACACATGGGGGTAGCACTGGGGCCATTGAGGAGGTGGCACTGGAGACACTGAGGTGGCACTGCAGACCTTGAAGCACCACTTGTCACCCCCAGAATTTGGAGCAGGACTCACCCCCATTCTCAACCAGGTGCAGAGAAGGGCCAGCAGGAGGAAAGTCAGGGAATTCCAGGATTTGGGGCTGGGGCTCCCTTACCTTGGGTGACGTCGCTGACCTTGTACTTGAAGTCGCTGCTGCCGCAGGTCCAGGACATGTCCTCGAGGGTGAAGGACTCGTTGGAGCGCAGCATGATCACCTCCATGGCGCTGCACTTGAGCAGCACGATCTGGTCCTCCACAGACAGATCCCTGCAGGAGGATTTGCCCTCTGGGTGGGGGTCGGGGTGCTCAGGGGACACAGGGGACACGGGACAGGGCCAGGAGGAGCTGCCACCCCCAGGGTGCTCACCAGGCCCTCAGCTGAGGCTCCCTCCCCAGGAATTCCCATTCCAAGGTTTTTTTCACGTGCATTTTGGTCCCAAATCATGGAATGAACAGAGCCTGAGGTGCCTTCCCAGGAATTCCCATTCCAGGGGTTATTTAAGGTGCATTTTTGTCCCAAATCTTAGAATGAACAGAGCCTGAGGCCCCTCCTGGGCCCCTTGGGTGCTGCAGGAGCTCTGGGTGGAATCTGTGTGTGTTTTCCAGGGTATTGGAAAAAGGGGAGAACCCCGGGGAGGGGGAGAGACCGAGAGCAGAGCTGGGAAGGGAACAGGGCTGAGGAATGGCTGGGAGGGGCAGCACGGGATTCCCAGGAGCAGGACATACCAGATTTGGGATCCGCAGCCTCACCTGAATCCCGGGATCATCTTGGCAAAGCCGATCACCTTCTGGATGCTGTAGCTGACCAAGTCAGCCAGGTGTGGGAGCATGGAGAGCTGGGAGAACTCCAGGTTCACCGAGGAGCTCTCGTCCTGCTCCTCCTGCAGCGCCAGGCTGGGGAACGGCGGCGGCTCCGTGGGGTCTGCGGGGGGAAATGCTCTGAGCACCCCAGTGAGCCCCCAGAGCTGAACAGAGGCTCTGGAACCCCAAATCTGGGTCAAGGGGCTGCATTTCTGCCCCCCTGACCCCTGGAGGGGTGAAGGGAGGGAATCTGGGGGCTTTTGAGGCCAGGTTCTCCACAGGGTGTTGGGATTCAGGGCTGGTTTGGGATCCCAGTCGGGGAATGTGGGATGAGGAGGAAGAGGAGGAAGAGGAGCAGGGCAGACCCTTGTGCTGGGGTTGATTTGGGCTCTGGCACAGCCCATCCCCTCCCCTGGAATTTGGGGTGGTTTAAGGCGTCACCTCCAGCCCAAGGTGGGTCCTGGGGTCCCTCCCTGGCTGCCAATCCCAGTTTGGGGCCAGGAGGAGCTGGGGCACACCTGGGAATGTGCTGAAGGCCTCGCAGCTGAAGAGATCCGAGGAATCCTCCGAGGACAGGTCCTGGGTGAGTAGGGACGAGGATTTTGTGGCCCCTCTGCTGCTGGGGTGGCTCCTCACAGGGGGCTGGGGGAGAAAACAGAGAAAACTCCTTGAGGAACGGGGCTGGCAGAGGGGTCTGTGGATTTTGCAGGGGGAATTTGAAGGATGAAAGATATTTTTTGGGTCATTACCCGAAATTTGGTGAAGTCAGCGTAGGTGGGGTCGTAGGTTTTGCGATGCGCCTCGAGCAGGATGTCGATGACTTTCTGCTGCTCCTCTGAGAGTTTGGGTTTGAGGCTTTCCCTCAGGGCTTCCTCCTCCTTCCTCTTCAGGATCATCTCCCTCTTCCTCTGCACCTCCTCGTCCGTAAGGATGACTGGGAGAGGAAAAGGGGTGGAATCAGGGATTGGAACGACCCCTGGATGCCACAGCCAGCCCTTGGAAAATCCCTTTGTGCCCCTCCAACAGCTTGGCCCCAGTTTCCTGCTGTGCCCAGGAGGTTTTGGTGCTTTCAGGGGAGGCTCTGGGGGCACCGAGGCAATGCCAGCTGTGCCCCGTGCCCGCTCTGCTCCCTCCCTGTTTGCTCAGCCCTCTCAAATCCCGAAACCCTCGGCTCCCAGCTGCCGCCAGGGGTGTCCAGCGCTGCTTCAGGGCAGATTTAATCTGATTTTTAAGGTCAAGGCACTCAGGGCTGGGGATTTATGGCTTTTATTGGGGTGGCAGCACTCAGCAGCGGCCAAAGGTTGGGCTCCACGCAAGGCTGGGCCTGTTTGCTCAGGGAAAAGGAGCAGCTGAGGGCAATTTGGGCTCAAATCTTCACTTTTTTATCAACCACTGCAAGCCCTGAGCAGCCTCAGAGGGGCTGTAAAGGACAAAGGCAGCGGGGAGCTGCAGGAACCTCTGGGGTCACAGCAGAGCCCCCTCAAAGCTCTGTTTTGGAGGAGGAGGAAAGGAAAAAGGAGTTCCCTTTCCTCAGTCCTTTCTGCAGGGACACTCCAGGGGCTGTTTCCGAGTTTTCTGGTGTAGGAACCCCGTGCTGGGAGGGTCAAGGTGGAATTTGGGGCGAGAGGTCAGCGGGAGGAGCTCGAGGCAAGGAGGCCTCGGCCTCGCCTGCTCCTTTGGCCAAGGGCGATTTTCCATTCTCCATTTTCCATTCCCCAGCCTTGCACAACCTAACAGGGGCCTGGGACACCTCAGGAGGGGCCGAAAGGTCACTCCCACCTCCACCATCAGGGAGGAAAATGAGGATTTTGCCATTTCCCCTTGCCAGTTTTTATCACAAAAAGCATCAGATCCACAGGGGCCTGCTCGGGGTCACCCACCCTGGCGCTGCACAAAGAGCAGGAGCTGTTAAAAATCCCATTTTTAGGGATTATTAGGGAAGGACCCAAGGGAGCCTCAACATCCCTGAGGGACAGACACCCCTTCCTCAGCTGCAGGCAGCTGGAAGAAGGCAGGGAAGGGGTAATTCCCTGAAAGTGGGAAAGGCCGGGTTTCCCAGGCCATCGTGTGAGGAGGGGACAGGCCCTGGCTGAGAATTCCCAAATCCCAAGGCCTGGAGGGGTTTTCTCTGCCCTGCTTGTCCCCAGACAGGCAGAAAACCACAAATATTTGCCCAAGCTGGGGGCTGGAAATGCCACGTGGTGACCTGGGCCTGGCACGGGGCTGGGAGAGTTGGGGTCACCAAACCCCTCAGCTGGCCAGACCCAGCTCCTCCTGCCCCAAACTGGGACAAACCCCAAATTCCAGAGGTGGGGAAGAGTCCAAATTATCCCCAGCTCGAGGGTCCGCCCTGCTCCTCTTCCTCTTCTTCCTCCCTACCCCACATTCCCAGCCCTGAATTCCAACACCCTGTGGAAAACAAGGCCTCAAAACCTTCCCGATTCCCTTCTTCCACCTAAAAATAACCCCAACCCTTCGTCCTCCCTCATTTTTCCAGCGGCAAAGTCCATTTTTAGCTATTTTTAGCCTGTCTGGGTCAGTTTTGGTTAATGCAGGCAGGATTTGCTAACGGGGCTGTTTACACGTTAACTCCTGTGTGGAAAACATGGAGAAAACCTGGAGAAAACCCCCTGGAATTGCTGCCCAGCAACTTTCTAGCCCTTCCTGGGTAATTAATTAGCTGCTGGTACAAATGAAAGCACTTCCTTCATTAGGGGCTCCTCAAAAAACAGGGACAACTCCCCAGAATCTGGGGACAGCCAGGGTGGGATGTGGCCTTTTCCTCCCTCATCAACCTGCCAATCCCAAAGAATAAAATCCAGGGATTCCCATCAGGATCATTGAAAATGTAAGCATTTTTTCCCTCACAAACACTCCAAATTCTGATTTTCTGGAGGCCCTGGGATGACATCAGGCTCTGTTTGCACCCTGTTTAGCACATCAGGGAAAGGGCCCTGCTTCCATAGCCCAAATTTCCAGCTCCATGGACACCCTGGCCACAATCTCCCAGCAAAAAATGTTAGGTTGGAGCTCTCCAGGAGCACCCAGCTTCTCCCCAGCACCTCAAACACGCTTTATTTTTAAAAGCCACTTATCTCTAAATACACCCGGAGAAAACAAACATTTGGGCCACATTTGTGTGTTTGGACTGGGCTTAAAAACCACTTTAATTCCCTCTGCTGTTGACTTAAGTCCCTGCTTTGTCCCACATGGAAAAAAGGATCAGAAAAAAAAAATCCCAGAGGGAGAAGAGGAAAGCCCAACCTGGCTCCATTGGGATGGGGAAGCTCATCCAGTTCTCCCTGTGGAGCATGGAAAATGCTGGAAAAGAAACTTTTCAGAGCCATTGGGAGCCATGGAGCTGATTTTCCTCAAAGAAAACCCCAGGAGAATCCATGAGGACACAACTCCGGGATGGGAAGGAATCATTAAACCAGCTCCTCTCAATCATTACCCGCTGCTTCCCCTGCCCTTTGCATCCCTGGGAGGTTCCCAGCGGCAGCCCTGGCGCCCGGGAGGTGGCAGAGGCACAGCCAGGGCCCCATGAGCATTCCCTGGGCTGGACACTCACACACGCAGCCCTTGCACACTCGCAGCCCTTGCACACTCACACTCCTTCATCATGCCGATGTCCAGGCAGCGTTTCAGCCGGCAGGCCTGGCAGTGCCGCCGGTTGTCCTTGGTGATGTGGCACTCCCCGCTGAAGGGACAGGTGAACATGGCCTTCCTCTTCATGCTCCTCCTGGAAAAGGGACAAAACCCCTTTTTGGGCTCCATTCCTGCTGGTTTGGCTGATGCTCCAAACATCAGCTGGGTTGGGAGCTTCAGACACTGCTGGAAAAGGAAAATTTCCCCCAGGGAAACACCCAAGGGTTTATCCCAAAATGGTTTGGGGGAAATGACCATAAACCCAGCTTGATCCCCTTCCACTAAACCAGGCTGCTCTAAGCCCAGTCCAGCATGTAAGTTTAAGAAGGTTTTGGGTTTAAACAGGGATTTTTAAGGCCGGGAGGGTGGAAGGATTGCAGGATTGGAGAGAAACTCCCCCGGCAGCAAAATAAACCCGAGCTGGGGCTGTGTGGTTTAAACCCAGCCGCCCTAAGCCCGGCTTTGCTGGCAGAACTGGCCCGAGCACATTTTGGGTGTGCAGGGAGAGGAATTCTCGCTGCAGGACACAGAGAAAGGAGCCTGAAAATGACAACCCTGAGCTGCAGGGAAACCACAGCGGAATGGGAACGTGGAGCCATCAGGACAAAGGGTCAGAGCCAAAATAACCCAGGGAAAAGGGTCAGAGCCTGCCAGCACAACGGGGCAGAGCCAAAGCCTTCCAAGGAATAACAGCCAGAGCCAGAATTTCCAAGGAAAAAGGGTCAGAACCTTCCAGGACAAAAGGTCAGAGCCAAAATCTTCCTGGGGTAAAGGGTCTGAGCCAAAATACCCCAAGGACAAAGGGTCAAGGGCAGAAACTTCCAAGGAAAAATGATCAGAATCTTCCCAGCACAGAGGGTCAGAGCCAGAGTTTCCCGGGAAAAAGGTGGTAGATAGGATATTGGGAAGAAATTCCTCCCTGTGAGGCCCTGGAATAGAATTCCCAGAAAAGCTGCGGCTGCCCCATCCCTGCAAGTGCCCAAGGCCAATACTCAGATTAAAAAAATGGGTAAAAAATATTAAATAGGGGTAAAATATGTCAAATATGGGCTAAAATATCAAATATGGGTAACAAAATAAATTATTTAGTAAAATATAAAGTAAAATATTTTAAAATGGGTAAAAGAATCAAATCTGGGTAAAAATCTTCAAGATTCCTTTGGGCTGCAGCCCCAGGAATTAAAAGCTGCTCTTAGAAAGGGAGAGGTAAACAAAGTGGCTGCACTCTGCCTTTTCCTGACAGGAATTTGGGATTTTTGGGAATTCATCCCAGAAAAATGGATGGCAGGGCCCTGTTTCCCCCCATTCCTCCAAAACCTTTGGAATTTTGCTGCTCCCAGTGGGGAAACACAATCCCAGGGCTTGGAATTCAGCCCTGGACACCCCAAAATTCCAAATCTTGGTGCACAAAAAGCTTATTTTTTTCCACAAAACCCCAAGAAAAGGCCGAGAATGCACAAACAACGAGGCCTTGGAGCAGGGAAAAACATTCCCAGGGCTCGGGGCAGGCCAAAATTCCAGGTTTGGAATGAAAATTGCAGCTTGGGTGGTTCCAGAGGCTCCCAGGGTGACACCGGAGCCGGGCTGGGCTGGAATTCCATGAAAACCTTCCTGAGCCACCCATTCCCAGGCGGATTTGGGATCCCAGGGGCTAAAAATAGAGAATTCCAAGCCTCATTCCTGGCCCGGAGTGAGGGATTCGTGCTCGGAGGTGGGGAGGTCTCCAGGGGGGAGTGGAGATGGGGGCAGAATTCCCAGGGTGACCCAGAATTCCCAAGGGGGACAGCAGAATTCCCTGGAAATACTGGATTTTGGGAAGTTTTCTGAGATTTTAGGGCTGGGGATAAATCCCAATTTGTGACCC
The DNA here is from genome assembly GCF_037042795.1 of Molothrus aeneus. Taxonomy (NCBI): domain Eukaryota; kingdom Metazoa; phylum Chordata; class Aves; order Passeriformes; family Icteridae; genus Molothrus; species Molothrus aeneus. The sequence continues at coordinate 164,777 of NC_089675.1, read as the reverse complement.
CAGGGGAGTTTTCCCACACTCCCCCCTTCTCCTAAAGCACTGCAAGGCTCCTAGATCCACGAAAAACCCTGGAAAAAAGGGGAAAAGCCCATCCCACAAAAGAAATCAACGATTTTCCCTCCTTTTACACCATGGGAACGCAGCACCACCGGGAATTCCGGGCCTGTTTCAGCACCCTGTTGGTTTCCCATTGGGACTCACAGGGTTTTTTGGGATGGGGGGGTGCAAAGTTCCCAGATCCACGAAAAACCCTGGAAAAAAGGGGAAAAGCCCATCCCACAAAAGAAATCAACGATTTTCCCCCCCTCTACACCATGGGAACACGGTACCACCTGGAACTCCAGCACCCCATTGGTTTCCCCTTGGGATCCCCGGGTGTTTTTTGGGATGGGGCACTCCCCGAGGCCCAGGCGCACCTGAAGAAGCCCTTGCAGCCCTCGCAGGTCATGGCGTTGAAGTGGAAGCCGGTGGCTCTGTCCCCGCAGACCCCGCAGACCCGGGGCGCGCCGCGCTCGCTCTCCCCGGCGGCATCGGCCCCCGAGGTGCTGCAGGCGCCCGGCTCCATGGCTGGCAGGGGGGAATGGGATTTGTCATGGATTTGCTTTTAATCCCGCCTGATCTGGGGCAAAGCCGGGGGTTTTGTCCTAAAATCATCCCTAAAATTCACCTTGGATTCCCCCCTGATTTGGGCAAGGAATTTTTATTCCCCATTGGCTCTGGGCATTAAAACCACCCAAAACAATTCTGATAGATTTTTGGGATTCTGGAATGCTGGGAAAGCTCTGAGATTGAGAGAGGCTCACTTAAAAATACCTGGTGCCACTGGAATGTTTTCCTTCAAAAAAGGAGAAAAAAAAGTGGTTTTTTTTCCCATTCCAAGCCCGCCCATTCCCAAATTCCAGCTGTGTCTTTAAATCCATTAAATCCCATTAAACTCCCAATTAAATTATTCCCTCTGCTTTGGGGCTGTTTTCCGGGCATTCCTGAGGAGGATTTTGGGCCAAGATCTGGATTTTGGGGAATTCCCTGGGACAGCATTCCCAGCTCTCCTCTGCCACCATTCCCAACCAAAGCCTCGATTTTCACCTTCATTCCTTTAATTCCTTTGGAATTTTGTTTTCATTTGGGCCTTGGGGTTGGGGCTGGGCTGGGGATCCCCAAAGAATTCCCAAAACCCCACAGGAGCCCCTGCCCTGGGACATTCCAGATGAATAAAAATCCATGGAAAGCTGGGAGAGGGAAGGGGTGAAAGTTTCCCAACGGAATCAGAGCAAAGAGCAGGGACAGATCCAACACCCTGAGAATTCCAGCTGGGAAAAACGAGCCTGGCAACTCCCAGCCCTGGCACAGGAGGGAACGCTGGGGTGAGGAATTTGGGATCCACAGATCCTGGTTTTCTCTCCATATTCCCATAAAAAATTGGGAATATTCCAGGTTAACCCCTTGGATTGCCGTTCCCTGGGCTCCAAACACATCCCACTGCTCCTTCTAAATGGGAAAATCCAACTGAGCCCAGCTTTTCCCAGGATTTTACCCCAAAAAAAGATCCCTCCAGCACCACTGTGGTCATTCCATGGAGAAGCTTTCCCCCTTTTCTGAGGAAAAACTAAAAAAAATCCAGGAATGGGAATTTTCCCCACAGAATCTTCCCTTGTGTCTCCTGATCCCTTCCTGGATTCCCTCCTCCGGCCCCAAATCCTTCCCCTTGCTCCTTTATTTCCTAATCCCTAATTCCAGGCTGTCCAATTCCTTCCTCTCATATCCCAGACAAAATCCAGGGAAGGCCGACAGGCAGAAGCTGCCCCTGCTTGTGGGAAATTCCAGAACTCCTCCGGAGCTTCTCCCTGGATTTCGAAATATTCCCAAACAGGTTTTTGCTCCGTCACCCTCCTGAGAGAGAAAGCCACCCCGGGAAAACACAATTCACAGGAATTTTCAACATGGATTTTTATTTTTTTACCCTTTCCAGCCTCCCTTGGGGCTTTTTTTTTTTGCCCCAGAGGGAGCAAAATTCCAGCAAAATTCCAGCACAATGCTCCTGAAATCTGCCCTGAAAACAGGGATTGGGGAGAGGAGCTGGAATTTGGGGAATTTCAACCTTAATTCCTGGGACTGGAGCAAGGATCATCTGAAGCTGCTGGGACAGCATCCCTGGGAAGGTTTAGGGTGGATTTCAGGGAAAATTCCTCATCCAGAGGGTGGAAAAGCTTCCCAGGGAATGGTCAGGGCCCTGAGGCTGCTGCAGCTCAAGGAGTTTGTGCAGAATCCTCATGGATATTTGGGATTTTCGTGTCCAGTGTAGGGCCAGGGGTTGGAGTGGAGGATCCCAATTTGGGATTTTCCAGGATTCCAAGGAAGAGCCTGGAGTCCATGGCCTTGGGATCCCACGTGGGGTCGGGGCCTCTCCAGGAATGAAACAGCCCCAAAATCCCAATTTCTGTGCCCTGTCCCAGGCAGTGTACCCAGGGCCACCGTGGGCAGCAGCAGGACAGAAATCCAGGTTTTTCCCATGGAATTCTTAGAGGGTCCCGGCCCTTCAGGAAGGGATTGTAGAGCACAGGACTCCCTCAGGCATAGGACACCAGGAGGAAATGGGAAAAGACCCCATAATTCCAGCAAAACTGTGCTGGGAAGGGCTCTCCCTATGGAAAAATTCCCAAAGGAGAGGTGGAAGGGCAGCGCCAGCCCCATACTGAGGAGTAAAATCCTCGTTTTGTGCTGGAAACAGCCCCAGAAGAGCCCTGGGAAGGTGTGGAGCCACACAGGTGATTCCCAGCTGTGGCAATTCCCAGGAAATCTGGGGTTTGCTGTCCCCTCCCAGGTGAGCCCAGGGCCAGGGGACATGTCCTGAACATAGAGCTGGGCCCTGTCAGGCTCTGGAGCCGGGGATTTACGGGGATGGGAGGGATATCTGGGAGCAGGAATGGATTTTAGGGAGCTCCCTGGGGCAGCAAAGAGCCCAAATCCCTGTCCAGCCCCTTCCCGGGATGGGTCTGGAGGAAAAGGGAATTCTCATTCCCCAGGAGCTCAACCTGCCCGAGGGAGGAGGAGGAGGAGGAGGGGGATGATGCAGCAGCCGGAGCTGTTGCCGCCTGGAATTGGGAAATTGGAGCAGCAGCCACGCCTGGGGCACGGAGAAGGTGGGAAACCCCTCAGGAAACGGCTCAAACTTTTCCAGAGAAAAATAAGGGAGGCTTCGTGTGCCAGAAATCCCCTTTTCCACCCGGGGGGAAGCAGGAACAGGATGAGGAACAGCTCCAGGCAAGGAGAATCCCTGCCCAGGAGAGCCTGGAGCAGCTCCTGGGGTTCCTGGGAAGGAGGAAACGCCTTTGGGTGCCCAGATAAAAATCCAGGTGTTGTTTTCCACCCTTTTCCGTTTATTAGCGGGAAAAAGGGCGAGGGTTGAGCTGATAAGGGCCGAGATAAGAGAAATGGGCCCAAGGAGGAGCTGAGTCAGCAGAGGCTGGAGGTGAGGGGGTGGCACCGGGGACATCCTGGCACTGCTGCCCCTGGCACGTTCTTGTTCCATTCACACCTCAGTTTAATCCGAATTTCCCTGGATTTTTGCTCCCCTTGCTTCCCTCAAAATTTCCCTGGATTTTTTGCTCCTCTCACCATCATCTCCCTGAATTTATTTTATTTTTAATTCCCAGAACCATTTCCATTCCCATTCCTCTCCTTTTTGGGCTCCTATTTCCATCCTAGCCCACCTCCAACTGGGATTTTCCCTCTCTCAATCCCTGACAATTCCAGAATTTCCCCTCAGGGAGCTCAGGCCAGGCTGGCTTTGCTTTGGCTCGGCCACAAGAAGTTAAAAATTATTCTCTGGAGCAGGATTAGCCATTAAATGGGGAAAAAATACCTGGATTTTCCATTTATTCCTCCTTAAACACAGCAGGATTCAGGGAAACAAACCCCAGGCGTGTTTTTACCTGGGAAAAAACTGATTTTTGGGATTTTTGTTATTGCTACGACATCTCAGTCCTGAGTCTGGTCACGCCCTGCAGATCTGGGGCAGACATCTCCTATCATCCTCATCATCATCTGCATCATCATATCCCAGATTTTCCTTGCTCCAGGACTCCAGAGGGAACCCAATCTCACCCTGGAAATTTTTCCCCTTTATTTCACCCCATTTCCACCAGGTCCAGCCCAACATCGGGGCTTTTTAAACTTTATTTAACTTTATTTACACGATTTTTACTCCCCTTGGTTTCCCCATATTTCCCTAGATTTCTCTCCATTTGCCCTTGGGTTTAATCTTAATTTCCCTGGACTTTTCTCCCCTTACTGCCCAATTTCCCTGGATTTAATCTTAATGTCCTGGGATTCCTGCTACCCTTGATTTCCCCATCACTTCCCTGGATTTTTCCTCTCTCTTCCCTGGATTTAAACCCCAATTTCCCGGGATTTTCGCTCCATTCACACCTTGCTTTCCCCATCACCTCCCTGGATTTTTGCTCTCCTTGGTTTCCCTGGATTTTTCCCGGGTTTAGCCGCAATTTAAACCGCAATTTCCCGGGATTTTCGTGTCCCGCCGCAGCCGCGGCTCCTTCCCCAGCCGGAGGAAGATGAGTCACGGGCGGCTCCGGGGGAGGAGGAGGAGACGCCGCAAAAACGTCGCTTCTCCCGAAAACCTCTTTCCGAGTAAAAACACCCAACTTTTCTCAAAGCTCCAGCCTTGAAAAGGAGAGGAAGGAGCGGCTCAGCCGCCTCTGCCTACCCCAAAACGCCCCAAAAACCCTTTTGGGATGCCCAGGGGAGGATCCCTCAATTCCTGGTGCATAAAAATCCCCCCGTACCTTGATTTTCCTGCGGCTGGCACGGCTCGGGATCCTCCAAAATATGGGAAGGCGCTGGGGAATCAAAAATAAAGTGATTAATGCCGTGTCGGGGGGCTCAGCCCCCCCAAACCCCCCCAAAAAATACCGAATTGGGACCTCGAACGCGGGTTTAAATGGGGTGCTTAATCATGAGAGCAGCCAGAAACCCCAAAATCAACATTACAGGAAACGCTAAAATCACCTTACAGGAAACCCTAAATTCACATTAACACCCCACGGCACCCCGGAATTTCCCGATTTCGAGGGCCCCCCAAAAAGGGGGCGCCCCAGAGGGGGGCAGGACAGCGGTGCCTTTTCGGGATGTGGGGACCCCCCAGAACGCCCTAGAACTCCCGGATTTCTGGGGGTGTTCGGGGCTGAGCCCCCCAAAACCAGGAGCCACCCCCAGGACGGGACGGGGACACCCCAACCCCAAGGGGGATCCGAATTTTAGCAGGTAAAGCCCCAAGACCCCCCGGTTTAGGGGCTCACGAGGAGTCGGGGGGGCGCAGGGGACCCCCGACCCCTCCCAGGGCACCGGGGGGGTCAGACACACACGGGAACCCCAAACCAGCACCGGAACCCCAAACCAGGAAGCACCGGGGAGCCCCAGCGCCCGGCCCGTGTCGCTGCTGCCGCCGGGGACAGCCCGGGCGCCGGGACCCATCCCGCCACCCCCGGGGCGCCCGCACCGCCCCCGGAGCCCCGGACACCCCCCCGGTTCGCCCGCAGCGGCCACCCCCGTGTCCCGGGGAGCACCGGAGGCACGGCGGGCGCAAGGAAGGGCTGGGCTTGGCCGGGTCCGGTGTCCCCTGTCCGGGACCTGAGCCCCGGTGTCCCCTGTCCACTGCCCGCGACCTGAACCCCACTGTCCCCTGTCCGGTACCGGAGCCCTGGCCCCGGTGTCCCCGGTGTCCCCCGGTACCTGAGCCCGGGCCCCGCTGCCACCCCCGCCCCTCCCGCTGCCGCCTTTTGACGGGAACCGGCGCCCTCGGCCCCGCCCCTGCCTGCGCGGCACCGCCTTGGTCCCGCCCACAGGCGCCATATAAGGCCAGAGATGGGCGTGGTCACGGTGACGGGGGTGTGGCGTCGCACGTGGGCTCCCGGTAGCGTGGGGGCTTTCCGGGAGGGTCCCGGCCCCGCTGCCCACCCGGGCCCGCTGCCCACCGTGTCCTTGCTGCCCACTCGATCTCGCTGCCCCTCGCTCCCTGCTGATCATCCAGTGCCCACCCTATCCTTGCTGCCCACCCCGTTCCCGCTGCCCACCCGACCCTTCTGCCCCACCGGGAGTGCCCCGCTGGCCAGGGCACTCTTGGGGTGCCAACGCCCGGTGCTCCGGGGCCGCCACCCCTCCCGAAAGCCCGGTGAGCTGCACCGGGACAGAATAAACGCCGCCGGTACCGGAGTGCCACCCCCAGCACTCCCGGCTCTTTGCAGGCTCCGGCTGCTCCCGTTGTCCCCACAGACCCCGAGGGTGATCCCAGCCTGGGGACCCGCAGGATACCTAGATTTGGCAGATCCTGAAGGATCTGAGAGTATTTGGGACAGAGCAAGAACCGACCTTGACCATCCAAAATCCTCTTATTGGTGACTTGGAATGTGGGATTTTTGGCAGAGCTAGCTCAGCCCACCCCAACCCAAGGACTGGGCACGCTGCACCCCCAGTCTAAAAAATCGGGATATTAGGCAATTTCCCCTTTTCCTTCCTCAAATCCCCACCCGGGGTGCAGCCACCTGCAGCACCGAATAAAGCAGCGAGAGGAGCTCCCAGAGAACCCCGGCTGCAGCTACTCCAGGGTTTATCGGGTGTCCCCTAAACCCAAAAGCCCGGGAGCAAACGAGCCCCCGGCGCAGCAGAGCCCCCGCAGCCGCGGGCACCGGGTTCAGCTGCCGCGGTTTGCGTGGGGAAAACGCTTCGAAATCGCCTTTAAATTGATTTAATGAGGCTGAGGAGGGGAAAACAACGTCTGGGAAGAAATGGGAGCTCATCAGAGGCAATTTCGTGGCGCGGAAGGATTTCGGAAGGGTGGGGAGTGGTGGAAGCTGCTCATCCCCATCCCGATGTTTTTGAGATCTTTCCATGATCTCTTTCCGTGCCAAAAAAAGGTCCCAAAAATCTCCCAAGGCTTTTCCCCACTGACACAGCCATGCACCAGACCAGCGGGACGCATTTTCCATTCAATTTTTAAACTTTTTCCCGGCAGGAATCTGTGCCCCCCGAGCTCCGGGGAAAGTTTGAGGAGGGTTTAAATTCCCTCCCTCTCTCCTGATTCCCTGCTGCTTTTCTGCCCTCAATCCACACGGCACGAGGGGTTTGGGGCCAAATCCCGGCTCTGCTCCGCATCCCCGGGACAGCCGGCACGGGCAGGATTCGGGAGGATTTAATTCCTGATTGGAAATTCCAAGAGCTGTGAGCGGGAGCCGCGTTTTTTGTGCTGCTCCAGCCTTGAAAAGGGGATCGGCGGGGCTGGGATAGGAGGAGGAGGATGGCCCGGGGATGTGGAGTGGCAGGAAGTGGGATCTCCAGATCTTCATGGAATGGTTTGGGCTCGGAAGGGACCTTTAGGATCGTCATTGCCACCCCGGAATTGTCCCTGCACGGGGCTTGGAGCACCTGGGAGGGCGGCACGTGTGGGACAAACGGAGCTGGATGAGCTCCAGGGTCTCCCAAAAAATCCCGCGATTCCACGATCCCGTTCCAGGGCTCAGAAATCCCTGAAGGACACACGGAAATGAGGGGAAAGCCTCAATCCGATATTTCCCTGTCCTTGGAGCAGCGCTCCCTCATCCCGGAGCTCCTCCGGGGGTGGGTCCGGGCTCGCCCCATCCCGGGAGAGCAGAGATTTCCCGGAAAGCGCTTCCACAATCCCGCCTGCTGGGTGGAGAAGGAGCTTTTCCCCCTTCCGCCCATTCCCGCTGGGTTTGGGGGCAGAAGAAAATTGGTAAAAACACCGGGATCCAGCCCAGGACGCGATAGGAACCGAGAGGAGGCTGTGGGGGGAATTTTCGGTTCTTTTCCTGCTCTGGGAATTCTCTGCGGGGCCGAGCTCATCCCGCAGCGCATCCCAAGGGACTGGCAGGGATTTCTCTTTTCCCAATCCCACTCCCTTCTCCTTTTCCAGCCCTTCTTCATGCCACAGCCCCCGGGACGGCGCGGGAAGGAAGGAGAGCCGGGAATTCTCCTCCCGCCTGAAATTTCGCTCCTGGGAAGGAGAGAAGAAATGATCCATAAAATTTCCATGGGACACGCACAGGCCGGGCAGGCGGTGCCCCTGGAGCTCACAAAATATTTAAATTTTGCCGTGAATTTGATTTTGATTGTTTGGGTGATTGGGAGAGGGAGGGATTTCGTTTTCCATCGGTTTTCTCTGGGGTGTGCCGAGAAAAAGTCCCACGGTAGGGAATTTATTGAAGGAAAACGGACCCGGGAGCTGTCGGATCTGAGGGGGAGGTGGGAGGGAATGGCCTGGGGGCGTTTCCCCAGAAATTGAGGGGGGCTGGAGGTGATGCTGGGCTGGACCGGGACAGGGGGGCTCGGACCGCTCGGGACCAAGCCGTAGCAGGACAGGGGGGCCCTGAGTGCTCGGGACCGCTCCGTACCGGGACAGGGGGGTTCACACTGCTTAGGACCGCTCCGTACCGGGACAGGGGGGCTCGGACCGCTCGGGACCGCTCCGTACCGGGACAGGGGGCTCGGACCGCTCGGGACGGCTCCGTGCCGGTGTGGGGCCGCTCCGTGCCGGGAGCAGGGCTCTCCCACTGGTGCGGCCCGAGTCTGGTCTGAGGGGCTCATACTGGGACAGGGATCCCCAAACTGGGGCTCATGAGCTCCATACTGGTTGCAGGCCCCCTTCCCCCTCGCATGCGCGCTCCGGACGGGACGCCTCCGCCGCGCGCACGCGCGCGATTTACGTCACGCCCCGCCCTGCCACACCCTGCCACGCCCAACCGGAACCACGACTTGCTTCTGCGCGTGCGCGACTCTGATCACGCCCATCACATGCAAATAAAGGGTGTGGTCAGCCTCCCCACCCCTGATAATTGGCTCTCTAAACCCCGCCCCCAGTGACGTACTACCGATCAGGTGGGCGTGGTATGAATAACTCCGCCCATCTCACGTGCGGAGCAACGGGCGGGGTCACGGCGAGCCCCCGCCCACCCCGTCTCGCGCAGTTGCCATAACGACGGCGGCTGCGCGCGGGGCCGGGGGCGGGGCCGCGGCGGCGGCGGCAGAGGGGCGCCCCCTGGCGGAGAGCGCTGAGGGAAGGGGTCTGTGAGGGGCGCGTCGGGACGGGGGGGCGCTGAGGGAGGGGGGTCCCGAGGGTGGGAGTCTGTGAAGAGGAAATTCCTGAGAGAGGGGGTCAATGAGAGAGAGCGTCTTCAAAGGGCGGTTCCTGAGGGAGGGGGACCTTGAGGATGAGGGAGTCTCTGAGGTGGGGTCCACAGCGGGGCCTGTTCCTCTCGGGGGCTCTCAGGGGCTCTGGGCTGTTCCTGAGGGGACGCGCCGAGCCCCGGAGCTGTGTTTTGGGGCGGGGAGATGCCGCTCTCTGTGGAGGAGGGGGTGCCTGGGCAGCGCTGGGTTTTGGGCGGCTGGAAATGGAGCCCATCAAGGTGTCCCCTTCTCCAAGGAAGCCCTTGTGGATGAGGACACTTTGTGATGGCTTTGGGACTGTAGCTTAGAAATGGCTCAAAACCCCCTTTAACAGCCCAGAGCTGCTCCTGCCGCCTGTCCCAGGTGACACGGCCGTCCCCGTCACCGCCACCATGGGCTCTGTGCGTTCCCTGTCTGCCGCCAGCGCCGCCCCGAGCCACAGGAAGGCCGAGGATGAGGAGGATGAGGAGGTGTTGGTCAGCCAGGAGCCCGTGCAGGACGGGGCCAAGATCCCCTACATGGAGTTCATGGGCCAGGACAGTGCCACCTGCCCCACCTGTCAAGGCACCGGCTGCATCCCCACAGGTGGCTGCTGCTCTGGGGCGTAAACACCCCAAAATCCAGCTCTAAACAGCAAAAAAAAAGTCACTTTTTATGTGTTATTCCCATGAAAGGTCACTTTTTTTATGTGTTATTCCTATTTTGCTTCCCAGAGCAGGTGAACGAGTTGGTGGCTCTGATCCCCTATGGTGACCAACGGCTTCGTCCTCAGAGAACGTAAGGGAGGAGTTCTTTTATTGCTTTAGTGGTTGTTTTCACCCCAAAATATAGGGTTTAAAGTGTGATTTTAAATATTTCTACCATGAGTACCACGAACCCACTCCCACCTTCCATCCCCTCACTGGAGTTTTGGGAGCAACTGAAAAAAGACCCCAAAATGCTGCTTTGGTTGCTCATTGCCCAACCCCAAATGTGCAAAGGGAGGATTTTTGAGCCATTTTGGTATTAAAAATGCGACAGCAGCTCTTGGGTGCCTCTTCCAAGGAAACCAAACAGGGGATGGGGTTGTTCTTTAAGAAATTAATCTTGCAGAGGAGGTGAAGAATTTAATTTTTATGGTTTTTTTTTTTTTCCCAGGAAACTCTATGTGCTGCTCTCAGTGTTGCTCTGCCTGCTGCTGTCTGGCCTGGGGGTCTTCTTCCTGTTCCCCCATTCGGTGCTGGTGGACGATGATGGCATCAAAGTGGTCCAGGTGTGGTTTGACAGGAAAAACTCCGCTGTCCTCCTGGCCATCACGGTAAAGTTTCCATGTATTTGGGAAAACAAATCCCCAGGGGAACGAGCCAGCGAGGTCAGGGCTGTTTTTGTCCCCTCCAGGCCACCCTGAGGATCAGGAATTCCAACTTCTACTCGGTGGCAGTGAGCAGCCTGAGCAGCCAGGTGCAGTACATGAACACCGTGGTGGGCAGGCAGCAGCTCACCAATGTCTCCAGCATCCAGCCCCTGAGGGACAAACTGGTACTGACTGGGAGAGTTCACCTCGTGATTTCAGTGCCCAGGGGCCACAGCTGCTTTTGCTCTGTGCACTCCCTCAGAAATGGGGTTGAAAGGTGATGAAGCTGCACTGAAATCTGATTTTTCCGCTCTGTTGCAGGTGAATTTCACCGTGAAGGCAGAGCTGGGTGGATCCCTGTCCTATGTGTAGTAAGGATTTACTGCTCCTTGGAGATACCTGGGGAGGGAGAGGGGTGGAGCTGCTTTGATTAAAATTTGGGAAATTAATTGTAAATCACTTCTCCTACTCAATTCCTTTGCCAGGAATTTTCTCAAGGTGCTGTGAGATGGTTTTGTTAACACCAAAGTGAAAAATACCAGCAGGAGCTGCCAAAAAATCCCAAATTCTTCAAGTTTCTCACTTGCTGACCAATTTCCTTGATCTTTTCCAGTTTTTTCTGCACTTTGCCCAAGGTGAAGGTCCACAACATCGTGATCCTCATGAGGTGGGTGCCGCTCCTGCTCTGGGTTCTCGTAACTCTTTTCCCACCTTAAAGATTCTGTTCTGTGGTTCCTGAATCCCAAGGGAATTCCAGCCACGGATTGGGGCCCCAGGGAGAAAATCCTACTTGGATTTTTCCCCAAATCCACCTCAGGGTCAGGTTTTAACCCAGCCCAGGATGGGTGAATATGGGGTGGAGCACACGGCTCCTTCCAGAGGCTGCAGTTCCTGCCATCCCCACCTTTTCACCAAAACCCACAGGAACTGGGGGGGTTTTTTGAGGAAAAGAGGAGTCTGTGATGAATCCAAACCTGTTGGGCTGTCCCTTTGCCCTGCCAGGACCTCGGTGAAGCTCTCCTACATTGGCCACAGCGCCCAGAGCGCCCTGGAGACCTTCCACTACCTGGACTGCAGCTCCAACTCCACGGCCCCGGCCCGGGGGACGCCCTGAGGGCGCCACAGGGACCTGAGCGGCTCTGCAGGGACAATCCCGGCACCTCCTCTGGCGCCCGGCCGGGGGTGCTCCTTCCCTTCCTTCTACCCAGGAATCTGGAACTTTCCCTCCTCAGCTGAGGGCTGCAATCCCAGAGATTTGCAGTGGTTTGCACCTCTTCTGGAAGCTTGGCGCCGTCAGGGTGTTCTGGGGTAAATGGATTTAATTTTTGAGAGTAAATGGGTTTATTTTTTTCAGGGGAAATGAGTTTGTTTTCCTGCTCAATGGTGGCAGCACCTCAGGACCCCAAAAAAGGGAGAATTCCCGCCTGGAATGAGCCTCTGTTACACCCTAGAAGGAGGCAAAGGAACCCAAGTCTTTGGAATAAACTTCTCCCTCATTTTCCCCCTGTGGCTCCGACCCCTTTGGCATCCAGAGGCTCTTCCCTGGGGTTTGAAATCCGGGAATTTGCTGCTTTTTGTGCTCCACTTCCCAAAGCAGCGGGGATTGGAGGGGGTTCTGTGGGAGGCTGGGATTCCAAGGCCTCCCTGCCGGGAGCTGGACATTCCTGCCAGCCGCTATCCCGAGCAAAACCCAGCTGCCAGCCCGGCCCCCGCAGCCCTTTGGCATTTTGCCCCTTTTTGGGAGGTTTTTTTCTGGAATTCCAGCCCTCCTTTCCCATGGGATCCGGGAGCCAGACACAGCTACATGGGAGGGGATCCTTCCTCAGTGGAAAAATTACTGGATTTTTGGGTGACAGTGGCACAAAATGCACACTTTGCTCCCTTTTCCAGCAAGAGATTCCTGCCCCTGCAGCATTTGTAGGGCTGAAATCTTCAATAAACCTGGTTTGGATCTTTCCATGTGCTGTCCTTTGTTTTTTTAAAGAAAAGCTCTGGATTTGTCCTAAATCCAGTGCTCTGCTGGAGTTGCTCCTGTGGTGTTTTTTGCCCAAAAATCCCTGTTCTGCTGATGGATTTCCACAGAATCCCAGAATGGGTTGGGGGGATGCTAAAACCCCTCCCCAGCAATGGGGAATCCTCTGGGAATTCCATCCTGGGGCCTCTCTTCCCTCACAGGGAGGAATTCCTTCCCAAAATCCCACCTAAACCTCCAGATCCCAGTGGGAAGCCACTCCCCATGTCCTGTCCCTCTGTCTTTTATCCCAGGTCTGTCCCCAGCTCTCCTGAAAGGTTGCCCTGGAACCTTCCCTTCTCCAGGCTGAAAAATCCCATTTTTCCCAGCCCTTCCCAGGGATTTTTGGGGGAAAATGAGGGGGGAAAGAACTCGACCAGGTGCCTGTTCCCAGCTGGGACCATGCCCAGAATCCCAATCCCAACCTCCTTCCCTGGTGACCAATTCCCACTGAGTTTTCCTTTTTTTTTTTTAGGAAAAGGAAGAAATCCCAAACTTTGCTTTTTCTCCATTTTCTTCCCCTCCTGGCTGGGTTTAATCCTGATTTTCTGGGGGTCTCCCCTCATTCCCTTTTCCCCTCTTTGCCCCCAGCCCCATCCCACTTTTCCAAGGATCCTGGAGGGTTTTTTGGGGAGCTGCCCCCAGGAGGGACCCCCGAATTTTCTGCTTGGCTGCACCAGGAGGGGAAAGATTTGACCCCAAACCCTTGGTGCAGAGCCCCCATCGGTAGGAGAGCGTCTCAAAGGGCACTTTTGGGTGGAAAATCCTCTTTAATCCCCCAATCCTCCTTAATGAATTTCCCCTGCCAATGTTTTGGTGCTTGGCCACAACTGGCAGCTGCTGCACTTGAAGCTTGGAGGGTTTAAAACTCAAATTCTGCCCCAAAATGGCTTTTTTAAAGCTGTTTTTAAAAATCTTTTCGAGTTATAATTTCTCCAAGAGAAGCTTTGCCGTCCACAGAGGCAAAAAGAGGAGTTTTGACCCAAAAGAATTGGGGTGAAACTCAGGAATTCTACACCCAGGAACTGCCTGGGGCCTCTTGCAGGAGAGATCTGAGCAGGTTTGGGGCTCTTCGGGGTCACTGGGCTGATTTTTGTCAAGATCATTAAAAAAATCCCATTTCTGAGCTTTTTGCTTGTAATGAACAGCCTGGCGAGGAGAGGAATTTCCATGTGGGATTTTTTGTTGCACAGCAAGAGTGGAGTCTCCTACTTCCAGTGCTGCAAAACAGCCCCAAACTTGAGATTTTGCAGGTAGAAAACAGGATAAAATTCATGGGGAGGAGAGGACAGCCACCCCTTGCCCTGGTGACACCGTGATTGTCCCAGTCCTAATTATAGGACTAATATATAATTATTCCTAATTATATAATTATTCCACAATTAACCTCCTGCTTTCCCAAAAGTTTCTACTTCAAAATTTTTCACTTTCAAAGTTTTCCTTTTTTTTGGCTTTTCTGGGGGATTTCGCCCCCCTCTTCCCCCTTAGCTTGAAGTATCCCAACCCAAAAAATGTGCAGTTTTAACCCAAAATGAGGATTTTTTCAATAGGATTTTTTCCCAACCTAAAGAACTTTATGGTGGTTGAAATGGGGAGGAAATATTTAAATTACTGCAAACACACCCAAAAAAAAAGAGACTCAACTCAACTTTTACTTTCGACCAAAAGTTTTTTTTTTTTTAGATTTTTTTTCATTTTATACCAACAGATGTTAAAAAATACAGACTTGTTTGACAAGAATAGCACCATTTTTTGATTTTTTGTGTGTTTTTTAACTCATATTATACATGAACACTCCTGCTGAGGGGAAAGGGGAAAATTCGGGGTGAGGAGGGGATTTTTGATACCTGGATTGGTGAAATCCCATTTTTTTTTTTCAGGGAAAAAGGGATCACTGACATTCCCACCTCCACCTGACCTCAAAAACAGGTCTTCCAGGAAGACAATAAATAAATATTAATGGGTTTTTCCTTTGATTCTGGTGTTGGGATGAGGTGGTTGCTCCCTGATTCGGGGTGAGCCCTTTCAGTGCAGAACTTCTCAGCTCCTTTTTGGGGTGGATCCCGTTTCTTGTGGTTTTTTTTCTTTTTTTAAGGAATTGGGCTGGGCTTTTTAAAAAAACAAAAACCAAACCAAACAAACAAAAACCACGACAACCAAAAACAAACAACCACACCAAAAAAATCCTTTTTTTTTTTACAAGAAGCAGACGGGGCCGAGGTCGACCCCAAACTCCTGCTCGGGTCCCCCAATGTCCATAGGTGCAATGTCCACGATGGGCAGGCGCGAGGTCTTCTGTGAGCGGTACTCGATGACAGTCCTGCCCCACTTCCCTGTGTGTTTCTGAGGGAAAAACGGGCAAAAATGGGGTCATTTAACCTGTTACATCCTCGCCAAACCCTTCAAATCCCAGCTGGAACCCAAATTTGTCATCAGGCATAGAGGCAGGGGTCCCACTTCTTGGTGTGTTTATAAGGAAAAAAAATGGGTAAAAATGGGGTTATTTAATCCTTCAGAACTCAGTTTGAGACCAAGTTTATCATTAGCATCGGAAAAATGGTGTTGTTTAATACTCCAGAACCTTCCCAATCTCAGTTTGAGCCCAAAGTTATCATTAGCATCGGAAAAATGGGGTTATTAATCTCCTAGAACCTTCCCAATCTCAGTTTGAGCCCCATTTCATTGTTAAACCAAGAAGGGCCACGTTTCTCAGTGTATTTCTGGGGGGAAAACACTGGAAAATAGGGTTTGGAGTCCCCATCCCTGGAGCACCACAGCCAAATCCTGGCCGTGGTGACACTTGGCGACAAGATGCTGTCCCCTCGCGGGTTGATGGCACTTGGTGACAAGATGCTGTCACCTCCCAGGTCGCTGTCTCTGAGCTCCCAGGTTCCTCCCCATGTGGCGAACCCCGCAATTTATGGATTTCCCCTGATTTCCCCCCTCTCCCTCCCAGCACGCACCGTGCAGCCGTCCTCCAGCACGCTGTAGGTGAACCTGCTGTTGCCCTCGGCGCGGATCTCGACGTCGTTGGAGCCCTGGATGAGCAGCGCCTTCCTCAGGCTGCCCGACTCCTCGTCCAGGTAGGCCACGCTGTTGCGGCAGTGGTAGGTGACGTTCTGGGAGCCCTCGGTGGACAGCAGCCTCAGGAAGGTCATCTGGATGTTGGCCGTGTTGGCCGCCAGCTCCTCGGTGCCGTAGCTGAACTGCAGGGGGGAGGGAGGCCTTCAGACGGCTTTTTTGGGGGATTTTGGGGGAATTTCCACAGTTTGCTTTCCCAGACCTGGAAACTGTCATGGCCTGATGCCAAGATTTCCATGAAAGTCTCTAAACCAACTCGTTCTGGTACAAAACCCATCAATTTCACCCCAAGGAAGGACATCGCTCCAAGTTTTCCTTAAAATCCCTAAATCCACCAATATCTGATCCAAACCCTATCAATTTAACCCCAAAGAAGGACACCGCTCCAGGATTTACATAAAGTCCACTGGATCAACCAGTTCTGATCCAAACACCCGCTAAGTTTCAACTCCAAAGTTTCAGTAAAATCCCCTAAATTAACCGTTTCTGATCCAACAACCACCAGTTCCACCCCCAGGATGGACATCAGCTCCAAGATTTCCATATAATCCTCAAATCACCCAATATCTGATAGAACCACCAAAAATTCCACCCCCAGGAAGGCAATCGGTTCCAACTCTTCTGTGGAACTCCAGCCCCTCTTTCCCCTCCGTGCCCATCCCAGACACCCACGTGGAAGCCGCCGTTGATGGTCTCGCCGAACCAGACATGCTTCTTCTCCTTGGCCTTGCTGCTCCACCAGTTCTTCCTGGGGATGCTGCCGGGGCTGGGGTACACGCACGTCTCCCCCGTGGCCATGTTGCAGAAGACCTTGATGGCGTCCAGGGTGCAGCCCTGGTTGGGGTCGATCCAGTAGTCACCTGTGGACAGAGGGCACGGGGTCAGTGAGTGACCACCTGGTGGTGGGGTCAGCGAGGGGGTCAGTGTGGTGAGTGAGTGACCGCCCATGGTGGGGTCAGCGAGGAGGTCAGCGTGGGCCTTGGTGGCCGGGAGGGTGGTGGAGGAGACAAGGAGGAAGGGGGGGACACGGGGATGGACACAGGTATGGACACAGGGCTGGACACAGGGCTGGACACAGGGCCGGAGCCTCTCACCGCTCTTCCAGTCGGGGTGGCAGAGTTTGATGTCTCGGCAGGTCCTGGCCGGGTTCTTGCGAGAGCCCTCGGGGCTGCGGATGCTCTCGATCTGGTTGTTGAGGGCCTTGAGGGTGGCGTCCACCTCGGCGTCGTGCGGCCGCAGCCCTGGCGCCGCCTCGTCCGCCCGCATGTAGCGCCCGGGGTCAGGGCCCTTCTCGGGCTGCCCCAGCCCCGCGAACGCCGACATGTCGATACCGGTGCCGGGGGGCCCGGGGGGGCCGGGCGGGCCAGGGTTCCCGGGGGGGCCCTGCGGGAGGGAGGAGCGGTCATGAGGTGATCGCCAAGGCTTGGATCCCTCTGACCCCCGCAGGATCCCTCTGACCCCCGCAGGATCCCTCTGATCCCTGCAGGATCCCTCTGACCCCCGCAGGATCCCTCTGTCCCCCACAGGATCCCTCTGATCCCCGCAGGATCCCTCTGGTCCCTGCAGGATCCCTCTGATCCCCGCAGGATCCCTCTGTCCCCCACAGGATCCCTCTGATCCCCGCAGGATCCCTCTGATCCCTGCAGGATCCCTCTGACCCCCGCAGGATCCCTCTGGTCCCTGCAGGATCCCTCTGTTCCCTGCAGGATCCCTCTGATCCCCGCAGGATCCCTCTGACCCCCGCAGGATCCCTCTGATCCCTGCAGGATCCCTCTGACCCCCGCAGGATCCCTCTGTCCCCCACAGGATCCCTCTGATCCCCGCAGGATCCCTCTGGTCCCTGCAGGATCCCTCTGATCCCCGCAGGATCCCTCTGTCCCCCACAGGATCCCTCTGATCCCTGCAGGATCCCTCTGATCCCTGCAGGATCCCTCTGTTCCCCACAGGATCCCTCTGATCCCCGCAGGATCCCTCCCTCGCAGGTTCCCTCTCTCTCACAGGTTCCCTCTCCTCTTGGATCCTCTCTCCCCTCCTGGATCCCCTCTGTTCCCCGCAGGATCCCTCCCCTCCCGGATCGCCTCTCTCTGGTGTCCCTGCTCACCGCCGGGCCGGGCTCGCCGCTCCTCCCGCGGGGTCCAGGGGGCCCGATGGGTCCGGGCATCCCATTGGAGCCGTCCTTGCCTGAGGGGCCCACTGGGCCGGGGGGACCCTGAAAAACCCCAAAAAGGGCTCAGGGCACAGCAGGGATGGGGCTGCCACCTCCAGGTGTGGCACCGGTCCAGGGATGCCTCCTTTTCCCTTTTTCCCCCAAAATTCCAGGACTTACCCTGGGCCCGGAGGGACCCGCAGGTCCGGCAGCACCCTGGTCTCCGGAAGGACCCTGGGAAGGACGGGAGGATGGAGGATTTGGGATCCCGCGGGAGATGTGGGATTGGGGTGTGGGATGTAGGATTTGGGACATACAGGGGGCAGTGGTCCCAAATCCCGGCACTTACGGGGGGCCCAGGCAGCCCCTGGAGCCCGGTGAAGCCCCGGTGCCCCTTCAGGCCGCGCTCTCCAGCCTCGCCTGCCTCGCCTTTGTCACCGCGCGGCCCCTGGGGACCCTGCAGGGGGGACACGGTGGGTCAGGAGTGGGGGTGATCCCAAACCAGGGTGCCAAGCTGCAACCCCAAGCTGGGATCCCTAACTGGGATCCTAGGAATTCCACAGTTCCAGGTGGGACGCACTCACCGGCATCCCTCGGGCGCCAGCAGGGCCGGAGGGACCCATGGGACCCTGAGCACCCTGTAGGAGAAAGGAGGGCAGTCAAAAACAGTGGGAATGGGATTTGGGATTTGATGTGTGGGAATGTGTGGTGTGAGATTTAGCATTCCCAGCTGCCCAGGGCACTGCAAGTGTTCCTGGTTTTATCTCCTGGGGTGCCCAGCTCATTCCCAGCTCCAGCTCCTGGAGCTCCCAGGAAGATCCCAAACCAGGAATCCTCAGGAAGTCGCTCGGAGCTGCTCCCGGTGCCATTCCCAGATGATCCCAAACAGCTCCATGGCGTGGATTTGGGATGATTCCCAGTAATTCCCGTCTCCCCCCATCCCGAGGTGTCCCACTCACCGTCTCTCCCCTGTCTCCCTGTTTTCCAGTGGGTCCCACGGGGCCAGGAGCGCCGGGAGCGCCGGGAGCGCCGGGAGCGCCCACGGGGCCAGTCTCACCACGATCGCCCTGGGAACAGGGAAGGGGCTCAGGAATTCCGGCTCTGGGATGGGGCAAGCACAGCATAATGGGAATTCCCAGGAATTCCGGCCCTTGAGAAATACGGGATGAGCTCACCTTCACTCCTGCCGCCCCATCCCTGCCCGGGGGTCCATCAGCACCGGGATTTCCCTGGAAAAGAGGAGGAATTCAGCTTTTGCCTTTGGGATGGGGGGGAAAACTCCTTTATCCAGGCGAATTCCTATGGGGAAAACGTGCTGGGATTTTCTGGGATCAACCTAAAGGCTGTCTCCACCCAGGGTCAGCCAGGGATCCATCCTGACATCCATGTTCCTGGACATTCCTAAATTTCTTACCTCCCGTCCAGGCTCTCCGGCTGGTCCAGTCAGCCCAGGGGGTCCCACGGGCCCGGGGGGTCCCCGGTCACCGGCAGATCCAGGTGCTCCCTGTTTTCCAGGCTCTCCCTAAAAACCAGGAAAACGCCCTCATGAGTGAGGATGGGTGGATTGAGGGAATCAGGAGAGAGGGAGGGAATCCAAACCCTCCTTGGCCATAAACTTTCCCCAGAGCTCAGGAGGCACAAATTCCCGGTGGGAAAAAGTTAAAATTTGAATGGAAAATGCGTCCTGCTGGTCTGGTGCATGGCCGTGTCAGTGGGGAAAAGCCTTGGGAGATTTTGGGACATTTTTTTGGCATGGAAAGAGAATCCCAAAAGCACCGGGATGGGGATGAGCAGCTTCCACCACTCCCCACCCTCCCAAAATCCTTTTGCGCCACAAAACTGCCTCTGATGAGCTCCCATTTCTTCCCAGATTTTGGGATTTTTTTGGTGTTTTGGGTTTTTTTTGTGTTTTTTAGGGTTTTGCTCACCGAGGGTCCGGGCAGCCCTGGAAAGCCGCGCTCACCACGCTGCCCTGGGAGCCCCACGATGCCGCGCTGTCCTGCCAGCCCCTGGGGGCCGGGGGGCCCGTCCGGACCCTGCGGGGACACAACGGGAGGGGAGGGCAGGGGTCAGCGCCATTCGGGGGCTGGTGAGGGGCCGGGGGTGCTGTCCCCAAATCCCAAATACCGCGGGGCCGTCCTCGCCGGGCTCGCCCTTCTCGCCGGGGGGGCCGGCGGGGCCCTGCAGCCCCGGGTCCCCCGCTCGGCCCGGGGGTCCCGCGTCGCCCCGGGCGCCCTTGGGGCCGTCCTTGCCCGCGGAGCCGGGGGGTCCTGGGGGTCCAGGGTTACCCTGCAGGAGAGATCGGGGTTAGAGAGAACTCGGGAGGGGTTTCCATATTCCTGATCCATCCCTGAGCCATGCCTGATCCCATTCCCGATCTATCCCCGATCCCAGCCCTGGCACTGCTCTGGGATTGGGGAGCACTGGGGATGCCTCTTGGGAAGGGCTGGGCAGTGGCACCTGGGGGTGGCTTTGGTTCGGGGACATCGTGGGGAGCTGCCCGGCCTCCGAAGCTGGGGGCAGCAATCCTGGCTGACCCCGACTGGCCTGAGTGATCCCAGAGCTTCCCGAGTGATCCCGACTGTCCCAAAATGAGCTGTTCCCACATGATCTCAGTTTTTCCCCAGTGATCCCAACTGACCTGAGCAATCCCTGATCTTCCCAAGAGATCCCAGCTGCTCCCATTGACCCCAGTTCCCCTCCAGTGACCCCAGTTCCTCCCCAGTTCCCCCCAGTTGCCCCCAGCTCACGTTGGGGCCGGGGGGTCCGACGCGTCCAGCGGCTCCAGGGAATCCGGTGGCTCCCTGGGGACGGAGGCAAGAGGGGGTCAGACCCGGCTCCTCCTCCACTCCCCTCCCCCCTCCCCATCCCCTCCCCCACCCCACACTCACCGGGGGTCCCTGAGCACCCCGGGCTCCTTTGGGACCGGTGACACCTGTGGGACCCTGGGAAGAGGCAGAAAATCAATCAGGACATGCAGGACCTGGAGATTCCCGGGATGAGGGACCCCCACAAGGGCTCAGCCCCAATACTGGGGGTCTTGGCTGGACCCACCTGTGGTCCAGGAGCCCCGGAGGGACCCTGAGGCCCGGGGGCTCCGGCGTCACCCTTCTGGCCAGGCTCGCCTTGCTCGCCCTTGGCTCCGGGCTGGCCATCAGCACCCTGGGAAAGAGCCATGGTCAGTGGTCAGCGGCCACTGGGGAAACTGGGATGGACTGGGGACAGAACTGGGATGGAGTGGGGGCAGAACTCACCGGGGGTCCGGCAAATCCGGCAGGGCCAGGGGCTCCGGGCTCTCCGCGCTCTCCCTGTGAGGGAAACGGGGTGAAAATCAAGGGAATGGGGCCAACGTGGCACTGCCAGTACCAGGGGGGGGACAGATGGCACTTACGGGGGCACCACGGGCTCCAGCGGCTCCAGATGGGCCGGGGGGGCCAGACTCGCCCTGGAAAGGAAGGAAAGGAAGGGGGAGTTGTGGGGGATGGAGATGGATGGGGTCTGTCTGGGTGGGGCAGTGTGGGGCTGCCCCAGGGATCGGGTGGGATCTGCCCCAGGGATTGGGTGGGATCTGCCCTCGGGATCAGGTGGGATCTGTCCCAGGGATCGGGTGGGATCTGTCCCTGTGGGAGCACTGGTGGGGTCACCTCGGTCTCACCTTCTCGCCGTTGGGGCCAGCGGGGCCGGGGGGGCCGATGGGACCGGTCAGACCCTGTGGGGACAGAGGGGACAGTGAGGTCACCAAGGCCCTGGGTAGCCACCATGGACATCCCTCACCGACCACCGTGAAGAGGAGGCCACCAAGAACATCCCTGGATGGCCACCATGGGCACCTCTGGCTGGCCACCATGAGTGTCCCTGGCCAGCCACCAAGGATATCCCTGCTGACCACCATGAGTGCCCTTGACCGGCCCCCTCCCTCCCCATCCCTGTGCCACTCACGCGAGCTCCGTCCTTTCCGGGGGCTCCCTCAGGTCCTTTCTCTCCAACGTCTCCCTGTGGGGTGGCACAGGGCCAGTGTGAGCCCAGCTGAGCCCTGGTGGCACTGGTGGCAGCCCGTGCCCTCCATGTCACCGTCACTCACCCTGTCCCCCTTGGGACCGGCGATGCCAGCGGCTCCTCTCTCCCCGGGCATCCCCTGCAGCCCCGGGGGGCCCTGGGCGCCGTTGGGGCCGGCGGGGCCGGTGGCACCCTAAAGCAGCAAAGGGACATTATTGGGGTGTCACCCCCGCGGTGGCACCGCTATCGGCGCTGTCCCCTCCTTGTGTCACCCACCTTGGGTCCGTCGGTGCCAGGAGTGCCGGGGAGGCCACGGGGCCCCTGCAGGCCCTGGGCGCCGGGAGAGCCGCGCTCGCCAGGGAAGCCGCGCTCACCCTGGGGACAGAGGGGACAGCTCAGCGGGGACACGGGGACACCGTGGGGGTGGCACCAGGGGGTGGGGAGGGCACTGTCCCATGCTACCCTGGAGGGACTGGAATGAGGACGGAACCAGCGTGGATTTGGTGGCCCCGGATGGGGACAACCAGGCCCTGGGACTGTCCAAAGTCCCCGTGGGATGAACATGTCACCAAATGGGAGCACAGGTGACACTGACACTGGCCCCTCAAAGCCCCCCAGGTGAGAGGTGACACTTACCCTGGGACCCACAAGCCCGGGGGCTCCGGCTTCTCCAGGAACGCCCTGTGGGAAGGGGACAAACGGGTTTGGGGTCAGACCTGAGGGATTTGAGGGCTCTCGATCCCACCTGGGGGGGACTGGGGAGTCTCACCTGGTCTCCGGGCTTGCCACTCTCGCCGGGGGGACCTGGTGGCCCTGGCAGTCCCTGGGAGGGGACAGGAGCCATGTGAGAACAGTGACAGCAGGACCCTGGGGGCTGGGGTGGCATCACCCCAAACCCCAAACCCCAAACCCCAAACCCATGAGCTCACCTGGAAGCCGGAGGGGCCGGGGGCTCCTTGCTCTCCCCTCTCCCCTGCCGGGCCCTGTGGGATGGATGCTGCTCAAGGACCCCAAAAACCTTTGGGATTTCAGACTTCCCCCACCCCAAGATTTTGGGGATCCCACAAAGCCCCAGCACCACAGGGGCTGGGGATTTGTGGGTTTTGGGATCCCCCAGCAGATCCAGGGGGGCTTTAGCCCAAATCTGGGGTTTTTAGCCCCAGTCCTGAGCTCGCCCCGTTGCACTCACAGCAGGTCCTGGGGGTCCGGCAGCTCCGGTCTCTCCATCCTTGCCAGGAAGTCCCTGAGGAGATGGGAAACTGAGCCCCAAATCCCATAATGCCTATTTCCCCCCTTCCCGTGCCTCAGTTTCCCCCTTTGGGGGCTTTTAGGGTGGGGTGGCACCAGAAAGTGAATTTTTGGGGTTTGTGTGACAGAAAACCTCACCCTCAGCCCCGGTGCTCCAGGAAGTCCTTTTTCACCAGCTTTTCCAGGCTCACCCTAAAAAAGGATGGAGGATTTGGGGTTCCAGCCCCAGGGAGAATTCCCGGGTATTTTTAGAGGGAAAGAGGTTCTTACTCACATTGGCACCTTTGGGACCAGGGAATCCCATAACACCAGGCTGGCCCCGAGCCCCCTGGGGGCCGGGGGGTCCGGGACGCCCATCCTCACCGGGGGCACCCTGTGGGGAGGACAGCGGGGTCAGTGGGGACAGGAGCCCACCCCAAACCCCAAACCACCTCAAACCACCCCAAACCCCAAACCACCCCAAACCAAACCCGAACTCCAAACCACCCCAACCCCAAGCCCCTTTTGGGGTGTCACTCACTGTGGGGCCGACTTTGCCTTGGGGCCCAGCGTCCCCAGGGCGTCCTGTGAGACCCTGTGGGGACAAAAAGGGTTTGTGGTGTGATCATGACCCCATGGTCGTGGGGTGACCCCAAAGGGCACCCCAAAGAGCAAGGAACCCCAAGGAGGGGTTTTGGGAACCCCTAATGCACCTTGGGAATCCCAAAGAGCATCTGAATTAGCAGAGAGCATCTTAATTAACCTCAGAGTTTCTTAATTAGCACCAAAGAGTGCCAAGAGACCAAAAAAGGTCTTAATGCCAAAGGGCATCTTGGCTAACTCCAAAAGGGCCTTATTGACCCTGAAAGCTCCTTAAACAACCCCAAAAGCACCTTGAACAACCCTAAGAGCACCTTATCAATCCCAAAGCACCTTATCAACCCCCAAAATCTCCTTAACCACCCCCAAAATCACATTATCAACCCCAAAACCACCTTGACCACTACCAAAATCTCCTTAAACCAACCCCAAAATCACCTCACTGACCCCAAAATCACCTTGACCACCCCCAAAATCAGCTAATTGACCCTAAGAGTGCTTTAACCAGCCCAACCCCCCTGATCCATCCCCCAGACCCCCAGGTACCCCCGGTCCCGTTTTTGGGGTCGCTGCTGTCCCTCACCCTGGCTCCAGGCAGGCCGGGCTCTCCGGGGCGTCCGGGGTCGCCGGTGGCTCCTTTGGGGCCGGCCAGGCCAGCGGGGCCACGCTCGCCCGGGGCCCCCTGCGGAGGGATGTGGGGTCAGTTTGGGGTATTTGAGGTCAGTGTGGGGTCACTTGGGGTTGTCACCCCCGGGACACCCCCGGTGTCCCCAGAGTCCCACCTTGGGGCCGGCCAGCCCGTCCTGTCCGGGGAAGCCGCGGTTGCCGGGAGCTCCCTGTGGGGGAGGATAAGGACTTGTAAGGTCAGGGGAGGGTTTTAGGGCTGAGTAAAGGATTTTCGGGATTGGGGTCAGTTTTTTGGGATCAGGGTTATTTTTTTGGGGTCAGGGTCAGTTTTTTGTGATCGGGGTCAGTGTTTGAGGTCGAGGGCACCACAGACCCTCTCTCCAGGTGGCCCCAAAGGTCCAGCAGCTCCGGGTTCTCCACGGGCTCCTCTCTTCCCTTCCTCCCCGGCCGGTCCGGGGGCACCCTGGGGTCCTGCGGGGCCCTGAGGGCGAGGAGGAAAAGGGGTCACAAGGAGCCTTCATCCCCTCCCTGGCCCCCTCGGGGACTAAACCCATAAACCCGAGTCCCCTCGTGCCCCCCCATCCCCGCTGGCGCCGGGCGCGGCAGGGCCCCATTGATGGTGCTTAATGAGGCGAGGGGGGAATGTCCCCAAGGGGGGGGACGGCCCCACGGGGGGACAATGAACACTGCGGCCATTGTCCCTCTGTCCCCCGGCCACTGTCCCCCCGCGGGGAGGGCGGGGGGGACGCTGCTGCCCCAAGGGGCCTTGTTAGGGGAACGGCTCGTTAGGGCCGAGAGGCACCGGAGGGGAGAGAGGGCCCAGGGTGGACACTGGGACGGACACTGGGGTGAGATGGACACTGGGGTGGACACTGGGACGGACACTGGGGTGGGATGGACACTGGGGTGGACACTGGGATGGACACTGGGGTGGGATGGACACTGGGGTGGGATGGGCACTGGGATGGGCACTGGGATGGACACTGGGATGGACACTGGGGTGGGATGGACACTGAGGTGGGATGGGCACTGGGATGGACACTAGGATGGACACTGGGACGGACACTGGGGTGGGATGGACACTGAGGTGGGATGGGCACTGGGATGGACACTAGGATGGACACTGGGACGGACACTGGGGTGGGATGGACACTGAGGTGGGATGGGCACTGGGATGGGCACTGGGGTGAGATGGACACTGGGGTGGACACGGGGATGGACACTGGGGTGGGATGGACACTGAGGTGGGATGGGCACTGGGATGGACACTAGGATGACCAATGAGGGGCTGGGACTGGACACTCCATGGACAGTGAGGGCCAGGGCTGGACCCCCAGCCGGGGGCTCTGGTGTCCCCCAGCCCCACTCACCGTCTCTCCCTTGGGTCCCTGCTCGCCTTTGAATCCCGCGATGCCGGGCTCGCCCTGAGGAGTGGGGACAGAGTACAGTGTCCCCACAGCTGTCCCCACCCCATCCCTGGCCTGGGCTCCAGGTCCTTGTCCCCATCCCATCCCATCCCCAGGGTTCCTTTAGGGGTCAGGGCTGGGTGACCCAGGGGTGACCCAGGAGTGACCCGGGGGTGACTTTGGGGAGGGGACACCCAAAGGAAAAAGGTGTGAAGGGGGCGTGGCCTGGGTATAAAGGGGCGTGGTGATTCGCTGGTAGATGGGCGTGGCCAAAGGGCGTGGCGTGGTCAGTGTCCGGGGCGCGGTCACCGGCATGGCCGGGTCCCGGGGGCACATCGGGGGTCTCTCACCGTCTGTCCCTTGGGGCCCAGCGGGCCGGTGGCTCCCTGGGGTCCAGGTGGGCCGCGGGGGCCGGGGAATCCTGGAGCGCCAGCGATGCCTGGAGCGCCCTGCGGACACCGGGGGACATCAGGGACCCTCCACAGCCCTCAGTGTCTCCAGCGTCACCAGTGTCCCCACCTCTGCTGGCAGTTGCTGTCCCCCTGCAGCTCAAATCCCACCCTGTCCCTGCAGCCCCAGGGTCCCCCAGCACCCCCCCAGTGTCCCCACACATCTCTGTCCCCCAGCGTCCCCCATCCCTGAGTGCCCCACGACCCCCAGGGACCCAAATGTCCCAAAATCTCAGCGCAGCACCTGCTCCTCACCCCCGGCCCAGTCCCTGTCCCCACAGCCAGGGGCTCACTGGGACATCCCTTTCCCCATCCCTGTCCCCGTCCCTGTCCCTGTCCCCTGTCCCTACTCACCGCCGATCCCTTGGCTCCGGGGATGCCATCGGTCCCGGGGTTCCCCTATAAGCAAACCTCGCTGAGCTCCGTGCCTCAGTTTCCCCAGATCCGGCCTCGTCCCCGCCGCTCCCAGCTCAGGGCACAAGGCGGGGGGACAAAGCCACTGGGGCGAGGGGACACAGGCACTTACGGGGGCGCCGGCGGGGCCGGGCGAGCCGGGGGTCCCGGATTCCCCGCGGGGTCCCTGGGCACCCTCGGGTCCTCGCGCTCCGGTGGGACCCGCTTCACCCTGAGGGGGAGGTGACCGAGAGGGTCAGGGGTGACATCGGGACCCTGCTGTCCCCACCGGGACCATCCCTGTCCCCTCACCTTGGAGCCGGGGGCGCCGGGGAAGCCGGGGGCTCCTGCGGGGCCGACGGGACCCTGGGGGCGAGAGCAGCGTGAGGGTTCCCCCAGGCTCCGGGGGGCCGTGAGGGACCCCCCTGTCCCCTCGGGGGAATGGCACAAGGGCGGGGGACGTGCCAACCCCCCCTGCACTTACGGGCGGTCCGGCCGGGCCCGGGAGGCCGTCGTTGCCACGAGCGCCCTGTGGGGAGACGGTGCCGGGGGTGAGGGGGGGTCCCCGGGGCGGGGATCGGGTCCCCCCTGCCACTCCCAGGCGCCACTGGCGCCGCAGGTGCCACCGCACTCACCGCAGCGCCCGAGGGGCCCGGGCGTCCTCGCTCTCCGGGCAGCCCGCGGGGACCCTGTGGGGACAGAGGGTGACACGTGAGGGTGACAGAGGTCAGGCCGGGGGGTGCTGGCCCTGGCCGAGCCCACCCGGCCGTGCCTCAGTTTCCCTCTCGCAGCGCGCACTCACCATGGGGCCGGGGGAGCCGTTCTCGCCGGGGGAGCCGGACTCGCCCTGCGGGGAGGGACACAGGTGACACAGGGCGGGGACGGTCCCCTGGTGCCACAGGGACAGGCACCGGAGCCAGGGGACCGCCACCCCAGCAGGGGACAGCCCCTGCACCCCGGGAACTGTCCCCAGCCCCAGGCACTGCCACCCCCCTTCACCCATGAACTGTCCCCAGCCCCAGGCACTGCCACCCCCTCTCACCTTGGCTCCAGGTGCTCCCGCCTCTCCCTTGGCGCCGTCCAGGCCGGGGTAGCCCTGGGGACAGCGACACGGCGGGGGTGTGACAATGACAGAGCCGCTCCGGGTGACGCGGGGACGGGGAGGGGACACGGGGAGAACACGCACTCACCCGGTGGCCTTTGACTCCAGGCAGGCCGGGGGTCCCGGGGAAGCCACGAGCGCCCTACGGGAGAAGGGAGGGTTGGGGACTGGGAAGGGACAGCGGTGGCTTTGTGGCGGGGGCCACCGGTGCCACGCTCACCTGGGGGCCGGGGGGGCCGCGGTCACCGGATTTCCCGGGTTTGCCAGTCTCGCCCTGCGGGGAAAACGGGATTTTTGACGGGTTGGGGACACAAAAATGTCACTTTTTGTTCCTTCTCAGCCCGGCTGCCACCGCGGCTGAATGTCACCAGAGTCCCTTTGTCACTCACGTCGTCACCGGGTTTGCCAGGAGGTCCCGGAGGTCCCCGTGGACCCATCGGACCCTGCAGAGGACAAAGAGGTGGTGATGAGCGGCACTGGGGGCTGGCAGTGCCCGGGTTTGGGGACGTTTGGGGACACCTGGGGACACTCACAGCAGCGCCAGGCTCGCCGGGCTCACCGGGGTTGCCTTGAAATCCTTGGGGACCCTGGGGGGACAAGGGGACATCAGCGGGGGTGGCCCCAGCCGGCCCGGCCAGCCCGAAATGTGAGGAGGGGGGCGATACTTACGGGGGAGCCGGAGGGGCCGGGGGGGCCGCGGGGTCCCATGGGGCCCTGGGGGAACACAGCGATGTCACATGGGGGGGACACCGGCTGGCGACGCCCCCGAAGCCACCAAGGACCCCCCAAAACTGGGGGTTCCAGAGGGGGGTCCCAAATGGGATTGGTTTGCACGGGGCTGGGGAGGGGTTTGGGGCTGTGGGAAGAGGGTTAGGCAGATTTGAGGGGAATTGAAGGGATCTGGGGGGGTTTCATGGAAATTTGGGAGGATTTGGGGGGATTTGGGGGGTTTTTGGGGTGCCATTACCATAGGTCCCTGCATGACGCCCATCTGAGCCCCTCCAGCCTTCTCATCAAAGCCCCCAGCCATCTGAGCCGCGAAGTTCTGCCAGGGAAAGGAGGCTCAGCGCCCCGGAGACCCCCCAGAAAACCCCAAATTCCCCTCAGAAAAACCCAATTCTCATCAAAATTCCCCCAATTCCCATCAAAATCCCTGCTACTGCACTCAAAACCCAAATTCCCTCAAAACCCTCCCAAATTCCCTCAAAACCTCCCCAAATCTCCTCAAGCCCCCCCAATCACCTTAACCCCCCTAAATCCCCCTCAAAACCTCCCCAAATCAAGCGCCCCCAAAATCCCCTCCAAACCCTCCTCAATTCCCACCAGAGTCCCATGAAACCTGCACAAATTCCCCTCAGCGCCCCAAAATCTCCTCAATTTTCCCCCAAACCCCCCAGATCCCATCTCCCCTCCCCCCGAATACTCACCCCTCCCCCGAGGCCGGGGGGTCCCGGGGGTCCGGGGGGCCCGGGGGGGCCGGGGTTTCCTGGGGTTCCGGGCTCCCCATCCCTGCCCCGGGGGCCGGGGGCGCCCTGGGATGGGGGGGACAAAGAAAGCGATTTTGGGTGAGTTCTCAGCAGATTTTTGGGTTTTTTGAGGGAGGTCAAAGAGGATTTTAGGTTTTCACAGAGGATTTTGGGAGGGTCACAGCGGATTTTGGGTATTTGAAGGGACTTTTAGGGGTTTTGGGGGTCCCTCTCTCTCACCTTCTCGCCCTTCTCGCCGCGGTCCCCTCGCTGTCCCTGCTCACCTGCGGGGCCCTGGGGGGGAAACAGGAGGGGGGAGGGGGGTCAGGAGTCCCCTCCCCCCCTCCCGCCCCTCCCCCGCTCTCCCAAACCCCCTCCCCCAAAAATTCCAGAGATTTCCCAGCCTGGAGCTGCTCCCACCTGCGGGCCCGGGGGTCCTCGGGGTCCTACGACCTGTGGGGACACAGAAGCGGCGGCATCAGGGCTGGAAGGGTCCCAGCCCCTTTGTGGGGTCTCCCAGCCCCGCCCCTCCCACCTCAGCCCCTTTTTGGGGTCTCCTCCTCACTCACATCTTTGATATCACCGGGTTCACCTTTCTGTCCCTGCAAAGAGAAGCCAAGGGTGAGACCCCAGAACTGCCCCAAAATTCCTCTCTCTGACCCCCCCGAGGGCCCAAAACTGCCCCAAAATTCTTCTGTCTGACCCCCAGCGATGAGCACAAAACCACCCCAAAAGCCCCCAACGCAAAGCAAAGGATGAACCCAGAGACCTCAAAACACCAAAACCACCCCAAAATTTGGGACAATTGCCCCCAAATTCACTCACCTTGGGGCCAGGCTTCCCTGTAGGAAATAAAAAAAATAAAAAAAAAAAGAAAAATAAAGAGAAATTAATGGGGGGGGACACAAGAATTTGGGATGGGGGCAACACGAGGTGGCTCCATCCTGGTCAGGCTGTTGGGCCAAACTGGGGGGCACTGGGGGCTCCCCCAAAGCGGGGCCAGCAGCGAGGGGCTCGAGGGGGCTTTTCGTACGGGTTTGGAGGCATTTTGGGGGTGCTCAACCCTTTAATCCCCCCCAGCTGGGGCAGGGAAGGGTTAAAAAAAGGCAACTTTGGGGGTTTTGGAGGTTTGGGGGAAGCGGGTTTAGGGTTTTCCTTCACTTTGGGGTGAAATTCCACAATTGGGAACCCTGCTTGGGGCTGTCTGTGGGGTTTCCATTCATTTTGGGGTGCATTCCCACAATTTCGGGGGATTTCTACCAAAGCCCGTTTGCCGGGGGTGCAAAATCCCCTCCTACCACCCTTTCCCCCATTTTTTTTCTGTCTAAAACCCCCCAAAACCTCCAAATTTTCAACCAGGGCTAAAAACCTCAATGATTTTTCCCCTGGGGCTGATTTTTCCCCGTTGTTTAGGGGTGAAGTTGCCTTTTCCCTGCGCTGCTGCATGGATGGCGCCATCCATGGCCGGGTAATTTATTTATTAATTCTCTAATGAAGGCAAATAAATAAATTACAACCGCTGGGCTGCTCGGTGGGGCAAATGGGGCAGCACTCTCCGAAGGGGATCTCGGGGCTGGGGCAGTCCCGCAGCTCCTCGCACATGATCTCGTCGCACAGCACCGTCCCCGTGTCGCACACGCAGATCCGGCACGGCTCCGGCTTCCACACGTCCTTGTCGCTGTAGCGGTGCCCGTCCTGCAGGCAGCTGCCAGCCTCGGCTGCGGGGACAGCGCGGGGACAGCGTGGGGACAGCGCGGGGGGAGGCGGTGGCACTGCCAGGCTCGCTGTGAGCGCGGCGGGGAGGAGGGGGACGCCAGAGGGGCCCCGCAGCCCCCGGTGAGGGGGGACAGCTCGGGGACAGCTCGGGGACAGCCAGGAGCGGGGTGGCGGCGCTGCCAGCCCCGTCCTGCAGGCAGCTGCCAGCCTCGGCTGCGGGGACAGCGCGGGGACAGCGAGGGGACACGCGGACCAGGGGGATGGCACTGCCAGCCTCGGCCTCATCACCAGGAGGAGGAGGAGGAGGAGGAGGAGGAGGAGGAGGAGGAGGAGGAGGAAGGGGAGGCCAAAGGAGCCCGGCACCCCCGCAGTGAGGGGACAGCGCGAGGACAGCCAGCAGGGGGTGGTGGCACTGCCAGCCCCCCTCTGAGCCCCCTCGGGGACACAGCCCCGAGCAGTGACACCCCCCGGGTGTCCCCGCAGCTCTGGTGGCACCAGTGTCCCCACGGGCTGGGGGACAAGGGGCGCTGGTGTCCCCAGGCTGAACTCATGGGTGACCCGGAGGTGCCCGGGTGCTCCTGGAGGGTCCCGGGGGTCCCCCAGGGTCCCCAGGAGGTGCCTCGGGGTCCCCAGGCTGCACACCGGGTCCCTGGGGTGTCCCAGGTGTCCCCAGGGTCCCTGGAATGTCCCCGGTGTCCCCAGGGATATCTCCAGGGCTGGCCCTCAATGCACCCCCTGTCCCCAACTGGACCCTGTGACCCCAACCGGACCCTCTGTCCCCAGCCCGTTCCTGCTCCAGGTCACCGCCCACACCCCCAGCTGTCCCTCTGCCCCCTCACTGTCACCTGCGGCCCCCATGTCCCACCTGTGCCCCTCAAGCCATCTCAAACTGTCCCCTTCCTGTCCCAGGCTGTCCCTACTGTCCCTACACTCCGTCCATGCCACACACCTGGACCCCAAACTGTCCCCCAGTGTCCCCACCATGTCCCCCCCGCCCGGCCTCATGCCATCCTCCAGTGTCCCACGCTCCCTGCCCCACCTTGTCCCCCCACTGTCCCCCAGGCTGCCCCGGGCTGTCCCACTCTGTTCCACTTCATTTCCCACGGTCCCCCGATGTCCCCAACTCCCCTCGTGCTCTCCCTCCCTGTCCCCCAGTGCCCCTCCGTGCCACCAAGCTTGTCCCACATTTCCCTGACACTTTCCCCGCTGTCCCCCCTCTCCCCCGCGCTGCTGTCCCCGGGACTGCCTCGAAACTTTCCCCCTTTGTCCCGTGCCTGTGTCCCCAGGAAGCCCCCGATGTCCCCACGCAGCCCCCGGTGTCCTCAAACTCCACTCTGCCCCCTCCCCGCCTCACTGAAACTTTCCCCGTCCATCTCACGCTGTCCCCCAACGTCTCCAAGCTGTCCCCCGATGTCCCCTCGGTGTCCCCAGGCTCCGAGCCGTCCCCCCCGCCACTCTGAAACTTTCTCTGTCCATCCCAAAACGTCCCCTAGTGTCCCCCGATGTCACCTGCTGTCCCCCATCCTCTTTCTGTTCCATCTCCCCTCTGTCCCCATTGTTCCCCGCTGTCCCCTCGCTGTCCCCCCCCCTCCCCTTCTCCAACTTTCCCTCAACGTGTCCCCCTCGCCCCCCCCCGGCGATGCCCCAAAAGTTTCCCATCCCTCACCGCTGTAGGTTCCATCTGTGTCCCCGTTCTGTCCCCTCTGTGTCCCCGCTCTGTCCCCGTTCTGTCCCCTCTGTGTCCCCATCCCCGCCACTCACGGAGGTCTCGGTCCTGCGCGGCGGCGGCGGCGGCGAGGCAGAGCAGGAGGAGGAGCAGGAGCCCGGGCCGGGGGGCGGCTCCGGGGGCCGCGCCGGTGGCTGCGGGCTCGGGGCGGCGGGAGCGGCGCCCGCCGGGGGCCGGGCGGTGTCCGGGCATGGCGAGGCGGCTGCGCCCGATCCGCGCCCGGGGCCGGCAGTGCCCGCTCGGCCCCGCGGCCCCGTTTAAGTCCCGGCCCCGCCGCCCCCCGGAGCTGTAATCCGAGCCGGGCCGGCCCCGCCGGGCCCCCCGGACCTTCCCCCGGTGGCTCCGGACCCTCCCCCGGCCCCCGAGCGGGGCCGGCCCTCCCGAGCCCTCCTCGGGCCCCCCGAGCCCTCCCCCGGCGACCACCGGGGCCAGAGCGGGCGGAGGGACCCGGGCTCAGGGGGGCTGTGGGGTCTGGGGGCTGTGGGGTCTGGGGGCTGTGGGGTTTGGGGGCTGTGGGGTCTGGGGGATGTAGGGTTTGGGGGGATGCGGGGGGTGAGGCGGCGCAGCCCATCCCATCTCATCCCATCCCATCCCATCCCATCCCATCCCATCCCATCTCATCCCATCCCATTCCATCCCATCCCATCCCAGTCCCATTTTCCCATCCCATTTTTACTCCATCCCATCCCACTTTCCCATCCCATTTTCCCACCCCATCCCCATCCCATTCCCGGGTCCTGGGAAAACCGGGATACCCCCGACCCCGCCCCGGGATGGGACCCCCCCCCCCCCCAGCTCCGTCCTCCCCCGCCTCCCTCGCGGTGTCCCCGAATCCCCGCCCCCCTCCGGGGCCCCCCCGGGCCCAGCGCGACCCCTCCCCCTTTCGCTGTCCCCATTCCCGGCGGAATTCCCGGCGCCAATTGTGGGATCAACGGGGGGACACGGGGAAACCTCCCCGACCCCAAACCCAGCGCAGACCCACCCCCAGATTGCCCAGCCTGGATAGGGACCATCCCCTTCCCCTTCCCCAAATTCCCCCAAATGCTCCAGAAAACTCCCCCAAGTTTTTGGGAGTTAGGGCGGGATTTGGAGGGGGGGGGATTTGAGGGGTTTTGGGGGGAATTTAAGGGAGGTTTGAGGGAGTTTTGGGGGAGATTCTGGGGGAGGTTGGGGGGATTTTTTGGGGCGGGATTTGGAGGGGTTTGGGAGGAGTTTTGGGGGCGATTGGGGGGATTTGGGTGTTCCAGCCCCAGCAGGTGGAAGAGCGCTCGGCGTGGCCGGATCTGGCCGGGACCGGGGCCAGGCCTTGGCTGCAGCCGCCGCTTTCCGATGGAACAGAAAATTTGGGAATGAATCAAAGCGCCAGGGAGGGGCTGCCCGACCCCTCCCCAAATTTGGGGGCGGCTCCGCTGCTGTCCCCAGGGTGACAGAGCCGGGACGGGGCTGGGGAAGAGCCCAAATCCCCCTGAACCCTCCCCACATCCCCCAAAAACTCCCCCAAAAGCGGGGTGGGGACAGCGGGGTGAGGACATCGCCTCCCGCCCTCCTCGGAGCGCGGTCACGCCGGTGGCACAGGTGGCACTGGTGGCACTGGTGACACCGGTGACAGCCGACAGTGGCACTGGTGGCACTGGTGGCACCGGTGGAAGTGGCGGGGACAGAGGTAAGGCCGGGCCCCCCCAGTTTCCCAGCCCCCGGCCCCTGACGGCCTCTCCAGAGCCGGGGACAGGAGGGGACACCGGGAGGGGGCGTGGGGGGCAGAGCGGGGGGCGTGGT
This sequence comes from Molothrus aeneus, assembly GCF_037042795.1. Taxonomy (NCBI): domain Eukaryota; kingdom Metazoa; phylum Chordata; class Aves; order Passeriformes; family Icteridae; genus Molothrus; species Molothrus aeneus. The sequence continues at coordinate 130,527 of NC_089675.1, read as the reverse complement.
TTGGGACCGAACCGGCCCAGGGGTGGCACCGCCCCAATGTCCCCACGGGATCCTGGCTGTCCCCACCCCGGTGCCACCACCCGCGAGCGTCACCGGCCCCGTCCCGATGGATTTGGGACTCAATTTTCTCACCCCAAATTCCCCAAATGCCCCAAATCCCCCAATTTAGGCTCAAAATTACTCTGAGAGTGGAAGGGGAATTCAGTTTTTACCATTTTCCCCCATTCCCCCCCCCATTTTTATCCTATTTCCCCCCATTTTTACCCCTAATTTCCCCCAATTTTACTCCATTTTTGACCTATTTCTGTCTCATTTGGCTCTTAGCTCCCTCCATTTCTGCCCCATTTTACTCCGTTTTTGTCCCATTTTAACCCAAATTTTTCCCCATTTTCATCTGATATAAACCTCATTTCTGCCCCATTTTTACCCCATTTTAATTCCCATTTCCCCTAATTTCTGCTCCTTTCCCACCCCATTTTTACCCAAATTTCCCCCCACTTCCCCCCCCCCCATTTCCCTCCCGATTTTTCCCACTTTCCCAAACCACCCAATCCCATGAAAACCCCAAACCCAGAGAGGGAGTTCCTTCACGGGGGCATGAGCCAGGAATTTATTTTTCCCTTCTAAAAGGGCTTTTTTCAACACAAAAACTCCCCAGTTTCCATTTTTTTCCCTCTGGCACCTTGCAATAACCTCAGATCTGGCCCCAAATATTCCCTAGGATCCTTTTGGGATTGAGGAGCAGAAAAAAGATCTTTGTCTCCACCTAAAACTCCCAGTTTTTACTTTTTCCTCCAAATTTCACAGCTATTTCACTCCATATTTTCAATTATTCCATGACATTTCCTATTAAAAATTAATATTTAATAATATAAAAATGATATCCTTTTTTGAGTCTCTAATTGATTTTTTTAGGGGATGCAAAACTCCCCAAATCCCCAATTTTGCAGCGGATTCATGTGAAAAGAGCAATTTTGAAGACCCCAAGCCTTACAGAAAACCTGATTTTGGGGCGAATTTGCCCCCTAAAAAATTAATTGTAGGGACAAAAATTTGCTTTTAAACCCTAAAAACCCCAAAAATCCCAAATTCCTTTTTTCCATTTAGGGTTTTCCCTTCCCCTCCTTTTCCTGGTGGGAAAATCCCCAAAATTTCCTTTTTCATCCCATTTTTGGGGTTTTGTCACACAGATCCCCTTTGTCCCTTTTCCCCCTGGAAAGGTGGGAAGGGGCCCGAAATGGGGGAAAAATCCGGGAATTTTTGTGGGATGAGGTCAAAGCCTTCCCCCCTCACACGGCCTCTTCCTCCTCCTCCTCCTTTCCCTCCTCCCCCTTTTTTGGGATGAAAAGGCGATTTTTTGGGAAAGGTACAAAGGGATCCTTTCAGGGAGCAGGGGGGGAGGGCGCTCAGGGCCTCACCGGGGATTTTTTGGGGGCTATTTTGATTTATTTTGATTTATTTTATTTTTTAGTTTTGAATGTTCTTATTAGGGTGGGTGTTGTTTTTTTTTTGTTTTTTTTTTTTTTTGCAGTTTTTGGTATTTTTAATTTTTTTTGTTATTTTCTGTGCATTTTTAGGGTATTTTTGTGTATCATTTTTATTTTTTCTGGGGCCTTTTTTATTTATTGAATATTTTTATAATATTTGTGTATTTTTCAAATATTGCTTGGAATTTTTAAAAGATTTTTGTGTGCATTTGTATATTTTGGGGCTATTTAAAATTTTTTTTTTGGTGCATTTTAAAATATTCTTGTGTATTAAAAAATATTTTTTAAATATTTTGGGGGTATTTTTTGTGTGGTTTTTAGTTCTGGGGTATTTGGGGTGAAATGCTAGGAATTGGATGAAAGGGTTTGAGGGATACTTTGGGATTTTTTGGTGTCCCTTAAAGGATTTTTCCCATTCCCAAAGCTGATTTTTCCCCTGGAATTCCCAATTTTTTCCCTCGGGGGTCACTCTATGTTACAGGGGGTCACTCCACCCTTTGATTTTTTAGGATCTCCCCCCAAAACTTGGGAGTTTTTGCCCCCTAAATGCCTGAAATTCAGGATTTTCATCCAACTCCAAACCCTAAAAATTTCCTTTTTTTTTTTCTCCTGTCTGGAGCGAGGAAGAGGTGAAAAAACCGCTGGGATTTTGGATCCTTTGATGGCGAATTCTCCCATCCCCCCATCCCAAAAAATCCCTATTTGGGGTGGCACCGAGCCAGGGCCCCAAAAGCCACGGGGACAAAGCCGCCCCTGTGTCCCAGAACCGGAAAAATCCCAAAAAATAAATAAATCCAGGGAAAAAAAAAAAAATTAAAAACCACCAAAAACACCCAAAATCCCAAAAAACCCCCAACCCTAAAAGAGATTTTTGATGGGGGCTGGGCGGAGGGTCCCAGGGTTTGAAGGGAGATCAGGTTCGGGGATTTTTTTGGGATTTTTGGGGGGTTTTTTTGGGATTTTTTTTTTTGCTTTTGGGCAAAACCAGAAAAAAAGCCCAGCAGGGCTGTGGGTTAATTAATTAATGAATGAGGGCTCAAGCCTGTGGGGGATTAATGGGGTCGGGGTCGTTAGGAGGAATTAGGATCAGGAGGCTCCTGGAGTGTGAGGACCCTGCCCCAGTTTGGGGGTAAAAATGGCCCCAAATCACCCCAAAATTGGGGTTTGGGGGAAGTAGCCCTGATCTGGAGGGTCTGGGGTGAAAAATTACCCCAAATTACCCTAAAATTACCTGTAGTTATTCCAAAATGACCCCAAAATTGGGGTTTGGAGGGTTAAAGTGCCCTGCTTGGGGTTTGGGATTAAAAATTACCCCAAAATGACCCCAAAATGACCAAATTTGGGTTTGGGGGGGTGGTGGGGGGTAGCTCAGACCTGGCTGGATTTGGGTCAAAAATGACCTAAAATTACCCAAAGTGACCCAAAGTGACCTAAAATTGAAGGCTTTGAGGGGCAGCTCTGAACTGTGGGGTCTCCCAGCTCAGAATTTGGAGTCCCAGCCCTGAATTATGGGGAATCTTTCTCAGATTTTGGGGCATTTTTCCTGCATTTGGGGCATTTGTGTCTGATTTTGGCACAGGCATCCCCTGTTTTGGGGGCATCTTTTTGTGATTTGGGGCACTTTCCCGGGATTTTGGGGCATTTCCCGGGATTTTGGGGCATTTTCCCGGGATTTTGGGGCATTTTCCCGGTTTTCAGGGTGCCCTGCCCGGGCAGCACGGGGGGGATGGGGGCTCCGTGTCCCGGATTTTTTTGGGATCCTGGGATTCCCGGAGAGGAGCCCAGCGCGGCCCCGCCGCTGCCGGGCCCAGCCACGGCCCTACAGAGGGAGCTTTCATCCCAAATCCCAGATTTTTCTGGGAAGTTTTGTAAAAATAGCAGCGGATCTGGGGGGGGTGGAGGCAAGTGAAGGGACCTTTGTCACCTGGAGGGGGTTTGAGGGGGTTCCTGGGGAATTCGGGGTAATTTTCTGATGGGTTTTGCGGCATTCCCCCAGATTTTGGGTCATTTTCCCTGGATTATGGGGCATTTTTCCCAGGATTTTGGGCGCTTTCTCTGATTTCTTCAGCTGAGGACGAACTCCAAACCCTTTTCCAGAGATTCCCACTGTGGACAGGAATGGAGACAGACAAATAAATAAATGTACAACTGCGTCTGAACAATGTCACCTGGCACATGAGGAGCTGGCAAAAAAAAAAAAATTAAATTGATCGCATATTTATAATCTCGTAATTAAAATGTGTTCTTATCTAGCATAAAAAGCAGGAAAATTCCTCAATTCCAGTTTTTTTTTCAGATCTTTAATTTCATTAAAAGATAAAAAAAGTAGGAAATGAATCTGGTATAAAACAGGGGAGGGAGTTTGGGATCCAAAGGGACATGAAGGGCTGGGAAAAACTGGGAAAAGGGGCTCCAAAAATTCGGGAATTTGGTACAAAACTTCATCTCCCAGCTCGGGAAAAATAGAAAAAATTCCCAGCTCCTGCAGGAGAGGGAAAATACAAAAACTTGGGATTTTCCGCCACTTTTCTTATTAAAAATCGTCTTTTCCACCAGGAAGAGCAAATCCAGAGGCTTGGGAAGGTCCAAAAAATTTGGGAATAAATTAATCCAGGGAAAGGGGTGGGAAAAGCTCCCCAAATAAATCCTGGGTATTGTTTGGGAAAAATTGAAGGAATTCCAGGATTTTGGGGCTTTTCCCATGGTTCTGCAGTTCCTGCTGTTTGGGAGGATTTTTTCATGGAAAAAGTGGGAAAAGCAACTGGAAAAAGCAACAGGAGCTGCTGGGATGAAGCAGCCTGAAAAGGAAGGGAAAATTACCAAAAATTCACCAAAAATCCCAGATTTTGCTCAGGTTTTGGGATTTATCCCTTGGAAAAGCAAAGTCTGGGTGTAAATCCAGAGGAATTTTGGCATTCCAAAGATTAATCCTGGAAAAATCACCCAAAAGTGGGAAGTTGGGAAGAAAAAATGGGATTTAAGCAGGAATTATTCCCAGGGATTCCAATCCAAGTTCTCCTATGGATAAAATCCACAAAATTTAGGAATGAGGTGGAAAAAATGGGAATGATCCCCAAAAATTCCCTCCAGAACCAAACCTTTCCCCTGCTTTTCCCAAATCCAGATTTTCCCAACCCAAATCCACGGAGGCTCCTCCCTTTTCCCAAAAATCCAGCTCCAAAAAGCCCAAAATTCCCAAATTTCCCCATCCCAGCAGACGGAAAAGCGGGAAAATCCATCCTGGAATCTCAAAAAAGAGGGAAAGAAACTCCAAAGAATCCCAACTGTGCTTCCAAACTTTTCTATTCCCCCCGAATGCGGGGGGGTTGGGAGGAGCAGGACCCGGAGTTCCTTGGCTGCGTCCCCAGGAGAATCCTGGGATTCTTCTGATCCAAATCTGTGGAATTTCAGGATTTTTCTGGCATCAGAGGAGCTTCCTGTGCAGGATTTCCCAGGCCATCCTCTTCCGGAAGTAGGGCATGTGTTGCTTTGGGAATTTTGGGGGGGGAAATGGGAAAAAACAGGAATTTTGGTCAGGTTTGCTCATCCAGGGGCAGATTCAGGCTTTTTTCCCCATAGAAAATAATGGGGAAGGGGGAAATTTGGGGCTTTGGGATTGTGGGAATGGAGGGAAAAAACTGGGAATTTCTGGGGATTCAGGCAAAAAATGGGGGAATTCATCCCAGATTTCGCTGGGATTGTGGCGAGTTTGGGGTTTTCCTGGCCCTGGGGGGTCCCGGACCTGAGGGAATTTGGGAGTGTTGGGATCTGGAAATGCTGGAGGAGGGAAGTGGGATATTCCTGGAGGTTGGGAATTACCCAGGAATTCCTTGGAATTTTGGGGAGGAATGGGGGGATTCGTCCCAGATTTTGGGGGGAATATTTGGGATTTTCCCTGGCACTGGGACTTGGGACAGGGATTTGGGGACAATTCCATGGAGGGGGGGGGAAATAAGGTGGGGATTGCTTGGGTTGGGTGAGGGATGCTGGATGTTCCCCCAAATCCCGCTGGAATTTCGGGGTCTGTAGGATGGGAATTGTGGAATTTGTTTCCTTTGCAGCCCCGGGGTACCTGGGTGAAGTTGATGGGCTTGTCCTTGGAGATGCACTCGGCGTAGCGGCAGGCGAACATCCCGCAGTCGCTGCCGTTCATCTGCTGCGGGATCTCCTGCGGAGAAAACAGGAATCAGCATTCCCAAATTCCCACATTCCCCCTTCCCTCAGCCCCCAAACCCCCAAGGCCAGGAAAAACCCCAAAATCCCAGTGAAATCTGGGAGAAGGCCCCAGAATTCTGGGATTTTTTGCATTCCCACCTTGCCCACATCCCACCCAAACCCTTCCCCTGTGGAAAATTTCCTCTCCCAAGGATTGGGATTTGTTCCCTCCTTTTCTTCCCTGGGGGAAAAGGGGCCCAAAAAGGGCTGGGAATCCAAGGAAATGCTGAATTCTTTGGGAATTCTGGGCTGTCCAAACCTGGCTCTTCTTGCTCAGCAGGGCCCATCCATTGGTATCGAATTCCTTCCTTTTCTTATCCAAACTTTCCTGTTTCAGGTACTGCCTGTGGGAAAAGGAGCAGGAAAAGCTGGAATTCATGGGAAAATGGCAATTCTGAGATTCTGCTCTGTGTGGCTGTTCCCAAAGGGATTCAGGGTTGGGATTCACAAATCAATCCCCCCAAAAAATCTAAAATTGGATCAGGAGAGGCCGAAATCCCATGGGGAGAAAACAGGGAGAGAATTCCAGGGAAGAGAAGAAATTTTTCATGTCCTGGAAAAGGAGAATGAGCCTGAAAAAGGGAGCAAAAATGACCCTAAAGGAGCCCCCATAAAATGACCCTAAAGGGTCCCTAAAGGGACCTAAGAATGACCCTAAAAGGGCCCAAAAATGACCCCCAAAAAGCCCAAAAATGGGTAAAGTTGGAGTTTCCAAGGCTGGGGAAGCAGGAGTGGGATTTTGCCAGGGAAGGGATTTCACTCACAGCAGGATCCTGCAGGCCTCACTGTTGATCCCTCCCATGGAATCATAGTAGGTGATGGTTTTTTTCCTGAAATCCACGACCTGCACAGAGAAAAATTCCTTAAAATGGGAAAAAAATCAGGAATGCTTTTCTTGCAAAAACAATGCAGGGTACTTCACACCACAGGAGGATTTCCCCCAAAAATCCCCGTTTCCTGCTGTGTTTTTAATCCCTGAATGTCTAAATGAGCCATTATTGTTGTTGTTATTATTATTATTGTTGTTACTATTACTCCTCCGACGGGTTTACAACAGTTTTGCCCCATCATCTCTCAAGGGCCAGATCTAGGTGGTTTTCAGTGTTTTCCCTCCCCATTCCCATGCCATTTTTGCTGGAAATTACCTCTTTTCCATGGAATTAACAATTCAAGCAGGAATTAATAAATTAAGGAGGCTTTTGCTAAAGGAGCTGAAAACCCCTGCAATATCCCAGGAGCCAGGGCAGGGGATGGGACAAAGGAAGGGGAAAAGTGAAATATCTGTGGCCTAAATCTCTTTAACAAGATCCTGTGGCACCGGCAGTTGGTGGGAACGAGGAAATCAGATCTTCTCAAGGGAATAAATTCCCTAAAATGACCTCCAGGCTGAATTTAAGTACTAAAAACCCCACAAAAAGCTGGTCCTACCTTTGTATTTCCCTTTAAACCCAGATTTGAGACACAAACACAAATTTTTCCCTTCAGCGCCACCCAAAACCAACAAAATTTGGGCCCTAAATCCCAAACTGAAGATTTTTTGGGATAATTCAGGCACTCACGGCCAGGCACCAGTGCACTCCCAGGTGGATGGGCACCAGGAGCAGATCCACAGAGAAAATATCCACTTTTTTTGTCCATCTTTTCACAGCTTGGTACCCTGCAGTCTTTAATTTGGTGAAGAAAAAGGTGTTGAAGGCATGGACTGCAGGCAAATCCTTGTCCTTGCTCCTCTCCATCAGCAAATTCATGTAGAAATTTATAATCTAGGGGAAAAAAAAGGGAAAACAGACCAGGTTTTTGATTTTTTTTAGTAGATTTTAATTTATTTTATTATGGTGTCTGGATTTGTGGCGTTGTGTAAAGTTAGGGAATAAACCCCCAAAAAGGAAGATTTGCATTAAAATCTTCAAAAAACCCAGGGGGGTTTGCAGTAGCTCCATTGTAATAAAACGTTCCAGAGAAACTCAAGCATGTTTAGGAATTTGCCTTTATTTAGGTCTGTGTTTAAGATTTACTTATTGTTTCCCCTGTTCACACCAATCCCACCCTCCCACTATCATTAATTCCCCACATAAATTCAATTATTTTTATTTTGCGGAGCTTCCCCCACAGATTTATCAGTCCAGGGTGGAATCCCAACCCACAAACCCCCTCCGAGCACCCAACCCAACCCAACCCGACCATTTTCCCCTCCCAAGCTGCTGGAAACGGGTGGGAAACGGGAATTATTTGGCTCTCACCTCGTCGTTGAGCCAGTTGAGGTTGTTGAGGGTCTGGATGTCCTTCCTGGTGATGGTCAGGCGGAAAGCCTCGCTCAGCACCTCGTCCTGGTTCCCTCCTCGGAAAAGGCTCTTGATTTCCTTCTCCATTTCCTGGCGAAAGGGCAGGTAGAATTCCTGCTTTTCCTGACCCCAAATACCCAAGGGTTTAATGCCCAATTGTCCCTTGAGCCATAAATTCACCAGGAGGAGGGTGCAGGGCTCCATCCCCATGCCCAAACCCCAGGAGTTCCCTGAAGTGAATTCCCTGAACTGACCCCAAATCCCTAAATCCCAGGAATTCCCTGAACTGGTCTGCCTCAGATGAGGTAGAATTCCTGCTTTTTCTGCCCCAAATCCCCAAGGGTTTTACACCAAACTGATTCCTGAGCCACAGTTTCACCATGAGGAGGGCTCAGGCCCCATCCCTGCGCCCCGAGCCCCCGGGCTGCAGCCCCACCTCGGTGATCTCGGGGAAGTCGTCGTCGGCCTGGCCGGGGCGGGTGCGCTCCGGCCCCTCGGGCCCCACGGCCACCGGGATCTCCTTCTCCAGGGGCACGCGCAGGTGCAGATCCACCAGGTCCTGCACCGAGCGCTCCTGCTCCTGCAGCCGCTGCAGAGGCACAGAGAGGGACAAGGAGCGGCTGGGATTGATGAAACTGGGATAAACCTCCAGGATTACGGAATTAAACCTTTACAGAGCCACCCAGGCCTGTCCCCAAGGACCACAGCTGCATTTTCCCCCATTTCCCTGGATTCTGACTCCTTTTCCAAGCCCTGACCACCCTCCCAGTGACAAAATTTCCTGTAGTTTCCAATGTGAGACAATATTCCCTCTTTTCCTTGCTGTTTATCCCAGGATTGAGAAGAAAAAAGGCCTAAAAAAGTTGATTTTTCCTGTTTTCCAACTGTTTTTCCCTAACTGTCCCAGTCCAGGGTGTTTTTCCGTGTAATTCTCACCTGGCTCTGGAGCTGCAGGGCCAAAGCTTTCTGCTCCTCTATTTGCCTCCACCTCTCTCTGGCTCGTGAATCGTAGACACTGGTCCTAGAAAAAACAAAATTTTCATGGACAAATTGATTTAAAAAATCAGGATTTTGGTTTTTCCACCCCAAAAATCCCAGGAAAAGCCAGCAGGGAATATTAACTCACAGCTCTTTGATCCATAGCTCGGCCTGGAAAAAGGGGAGGCTGGAAAGAGAGAGAAAGGAGGGTTGGAAGTGACCAAAAATAGCGGAATTTCCCCAGAATTCCCTCATTTCCCAAATTCTCACTCTGTCTCTCTTCATTGTCACCTCCCTGTGTCCCTAAAAATTCCCCAAATCCCCCCATTTCGCACCCCTTACCTTGGAGCTGGAGTTCTGGAATCCTTGACCTTGAGCAAAATGACAGAATCTGACCCTAAAAATGGGAAAAATTCCTGGATTTCTGTCCCCCTTGATTCCTACCCCAAATATTTCCCAATCCTGAATAAATACTCCAGATTGGCCACAGAATTTAAATCCCTTTCCCAGAGTTTGGGGTTATTTGGGATTTGGTTTCATTTTGTTTGGGATTCGGGGGATTTTTGGGGGTATTTTCTTTGGGACTTTCTTGGGGAGTTTTTTGGGTTTTTTTTTTTTGTTTTTTTTTTTTTTTTTTTTTAGTGAATTTCAGATTTTTTGGGGATTTTATTTGTGGTCTTGTTTTATTCGAGATTTTGGCGGTTTAGGGGTTATTTTCCTGGAATTCTCAGGAATCTTTACCTTCACTCTGTGCCTCAGCTCCTGGCTCCTCATCCCGCTGCTGTGGGGCCGCGGAATTCCGGGGCTGGAACTCCCCAGGAAACCCTGGAGAGGGGCCCAGGGGGGGATTTTGGGAATTCTGGGGTGGCTCTGGGGAATGTGGAACAGGAGCCGGAATTTTGTGAATTTCTGGTGCCTTGGGATCATCCCTGGGAGCCTCCTGGGGCAGGGAGGGGCCAGAACGGGGACAGCGGGAGCTGCAAAAACAAAAAATCAAAACACCCAGTTAGGGAAATTCCTGGGAAAAGACTGGAAATTTGAGATTTGGGGAGAGGATTTAGATTTTTTGGGGGGGGTTAGGAAAGAGGTTTTGGAGAGGTTTGGGATTTGGGCAGGGTTCTTTGGGATTTGGGCAGGGTCTCTGATGATTTTCAGGGATTTGCAGAGGGTTTTTTGGGATTCGAGCAGGGATTTTGAGGTTCTTTGGGAACTGGGGCAGGTTTGCAGGGATTTTTTGGGATGCTCCCGACTCACAGGTGGAAGGGGAGCAGCGGGGAGGGTTTGCAGCTGGAGAATCTCTTCCCGGTCACCATCTGCAACAGCTGCCGGTAAATCTCCCGCTCCTCCTCCCGCACCGTCTGCGGGGAAAGATCACGGAAAAAACTCTTCTCAAAACCCTGGAATTCACTGATCCCAGGGATTCCCCCCAAATTCAGGGATCTGGTGGAATCCCATGAAGGCAATGCTGAGAAAAACCCCCAAAAAAATGGGATTTAGGGCTGGAAAACCCCAAGAATTTGGTGTTTAACCCCAGATGTGCCCCCAGCTCTGCTGGAACACCCCAACCCCACAAATCCCCAGGATTTCTCAGGATTTCCATTCCCAGCCCTGCCCGGACACCCCAACCCCACAAACCCCTGGGATCCCCCAGGGTTTCCCCGTCACCTCCTCAGCCGCGCTCAGGAAGCGCCGCGGGGCCTTCTTGGGGCTGCGGCGGCTCCAGGAGGGGCTCGGGGCCGGCTTCAGGGGGAAGGAGGCTCCATGGAGGGCGGATTTTCCCCCAAAAGTGCTGGGGTTCCCGCTAGAAGGAGGGAAAAACACCGCGGGTTTGTTGTAAATCCTGAAAATCAGTTTAAAATCCCGAATAAAATCGCAAAAGGTTGCACGGAAGGAGAAATGAAAGGCCCCAAATTCCAAATAAAGCCCCAAAAAATCACACACAAAAACAAAAAACAAAAACCCAAACCCCCCCAATTAAATTCCCCAAATCCCCCCTGCTTCAAAATCCCAAATAAAATTTAAAAAAAAAAAAAAAAAATCCAAATCCCTACCAAAAAATCCTCCCCCAAATAACCAAAATCCCAAATTAAACCTACCAAAAAATCCCCCAAAAAAGAAATTAAAACCATCAAAAAATCCCCAAAATAAAACCACCTCAAAAAACTGTCAAATCACAAAACTCCAAAATCCCAACTAAACCCCCTGAAAAATATCAACCAAACCTGGAAATCTGAGATCTGCTGCACCCACCTGGAATTTTTACGGGTCTCCAGGAAGGAGCCTCGGCTCACCCTGGGCTTGGAGCTCCTCCACTGCCCGTTGGCTCCTGGGAATCTTTCAGGAATTTCTGAGGGGAAAAACACTGGGAGTTCCCAGAAAAACCCAAATTTCCCCTTCTCCAGGGGTTGTTTTCAGGGAAAACATCCCCAAATCCAAAATTCCAGAGGGAAAACTCACCTGGGGTGAAGCTGAGGGAGCAGGAGGAGTTCCCAGCAGGGCAGGAGAAGCTGCTGAGTTTGGGGAGGAAAAACTGGGGAAAAAAAATAATGGGAAAAATTCCAATATTTTGCTTAGAAGTGGGAAAATGCCAGGGAAGAATCCAGGAAAATTACAGGGAAAAGGTTAGGGTGTTCCCAGGGTTGGTTGGATATGGTGGCAGGACTTCACAATTCCTAAAATTAATAATTCCCCAAATTTACAGTTCCTAAGGTTTGCAATTCCTACCCATCACAGCTCCCCAAACTCCCCAAATTCCCAACTTTTAAAGGTTACAACTCCCATATTTTGTGGAGAGAATTTATGGAGCAGCAAGAACGCAAAAACTGCTGGGAAAATCCTGAATTTCGCAGCTCCGGACCCGCGGTGGATCCCACACTTGGGCTCCCCATTCCTGGCACATTCCAGGCGGAATTCCCACGCCGGGAACGGGGAATTCCCAAAACCGGGATTGGGATTTGACTTCTGAGGTTTCCAGGCTGGGTTTCCCCAGAGAAACCGCGGCTGGAAGTGCCCTAGGATTTCCTGGGATGGGGGAATTGTCCCGAATATTCCCAAATCCGCTTCCCGCCCAAATCCCGCCGTGGTTCCGTGAGGGAAGGAGTTGTGGCGGCTCCGGCCCGGTGGAAACGGAGCCTGGGAACGCCCCGGCCCCGCGGCCCCCCGCTCCGCACCTTGCTCTCGGCGCCGAAACCCTTGAAGGCCGGGCCAGGCCGGGCCCGCGCCGCCTCCCGGGCCTCCATCCTCATGGGGGGCAGCGCCGCCGCCTCGGCCCCGGGCAGCGGCAGGACCTGGCACGGGAAAAGGCCCGGCGGCGGCGGAGTCCGGTGTGAAGGCAGCGGGAGAGGGAGGAGCGCGGTCCGGGAGCGGAGCAGAGTCCGGAGCCGCCGCCGCTTCTCTTGCCTCAGCCGGCCCGGCCGCCGCACCGGAAGCGGAAATGGAACCGGAAGCCTCCCGAGCGCGCGCGGCTCTCCCGGTCTCCGCGGCGGCAGCGAGGAGGAGGCGGCGGAAGCGGAAGTGAGTGGCGGCAGCGCTGCCGGAAGTGCCGCCAGAGCAGGCGAGCGAGCCGCACATTGCTGGAAGCGGAGAGCGTCCCCTGGCGGCTGGAAGGTCCAGGGGGGCAGCCAGAAAGGAGGGGCCACCCTGGACCGGGGGGTGACCCTACAGGGGTCACTCTGTGGTGGGGGGTCATTCTCTGGGGCCTCTGACCCTATAGGGGGCCATCCTGTGGGGGCTGTGAGCCTATGGAGGGGTCACTCTGTGTGTGAGTCCCTACTACCGATCCTATCACAGTCGATCCCGTTACAGCTGATCCCATTCCAAGTATGCCCCTATGGTCGGTCCTGTTACAGCTGGTCCCTACATCCAAAACTGTTACAGCCTATCCCATAACAGCCGATCCCATTACAGCTGATCCCATAACCGGCGATCCCATAACGAGCGATCCCATTACACCGATCCCGTTACCCTGATCCCCTAACGGGCGATCCCATTACAGCCGATCCCGTTACAGCCTATCCCATTACACCGATCCCGTCACCCCGATCCCATTACAGCGACCCCGTCACAGCCGATCCCCTTACACCGATCCCGTTACCCTGATCCCCTAACGGGCGATCCCATTACAGCCGATCCCGTCGCCCCGATCCCATTACAGCGCTCCCCGCGGCCAATCCCAGGTCCCAGCCCGTGTCCCCGCGCTGTCCCTGGGCCATGGTGGCGGTGTCTCCGGGCCATGGTGGCGGTCCCGGTGGCCCCGGCGCTGTCCCGGTTCGTGGCCCCGGCCGCGCTCTCCGTGGCCGCGCTCCTCCTCCTCCTCCTGCTGTCCTTCCTCCCGCCCGGGCCGGGCCGGCGGCGCTCCGCAGGTCAGTGCTCCCGGTGGGCAGCGGTGGCGCCACTAACGGCCCCGGGAGGGCACCGGTAAAGCCCGCGGACCGGCACTGGTAACGCCCGCGGGACCGGGACCGGGACCGAACCGGAGCCGCGAGAGGCAGCGGCAGGGAACGGGGACTGGGAGCAGTAAGAAAAGCAGAGCAGATCCCACCGGGAACAGCGACCCGGACCGGTAACGGCCCCGTACCGGGACCGGCGATGAACTGGAACCGGTTAGGGAGAGGTACTGGAACCAGCAGGGAACAGGAACTGGCACCAGTAACGCCCCCAGACTGGGACCGGCGGGGAACTGGAACCGGGAGATGCAGGGAGTGGGGACTGGGACCAGTATGGAAAGCAGTCTGGAACCAGTGGGGAGCGCAGTCCCACAGGGAACACAGACAGGGAGTGGTAAGGATGGACTGGGACTAGTAAGGAGGATAAACTGGCACCAGAAAGGAGGGCAGACCAGTAACCACAGGGAATAGAGACTGGGATGAACAGGGAATCCAGACTGGAACCAGTAAGGACAGTGTGGCACCAGTAAGGAGTGCAGAGCAGCTCCCACTGGGAATAAAGACTGGGACCAGTAAACAAACTGGGACCAGTAAGGACAAAGTGGCCCTGCTAAAGAGGGACTGGGACCATTAAGGAGAGCAGGTTAGGAAAAACAAACTGGAACTAGTAAGGACAGACTGGCACCAGTAAGGAACAGAGACTGGCACCAGTAAGAAGGACGGAGCAGCTCCCAGAGAGAGTATGCACTGGGTCCAGTAAAGACAAACTGGGACCAGTAAGGAGAGGCTGGGACCACTAAGGACAGCCTGGCCCCAGTAGGGAATCGAGACTGGGACCAGTAACGAGAACTCCCAGTAAGGAGTCTCCCCACGCCCCCCCGGGCGGGAGTGTCCCGGCGGTGTCAGCGGGGCTGTCCCAGTGTCGCCGCGTTCCTCCCCAGCGGTGCCACTCTGCGCTGGCAGCGTCACCCGGAGGGACAGAGCCGCTCTTCCCACCTTGGGATTTGCCCGAATTTCCCGATTTTTTCCAGGCAGGAAAATGCCCTCGAGCCCCGCGGGACCCCAGCACACCGAGACCCTGGGGGTCGGCAAAGCCATCGCCGTCCTCACCTCCGGGGGGGACGCGCAGGGTAAGAGGACCCCAAAACCCCGGGATCCAAAATCCCTAGAAATCCCCAGCCCGAAATCCTTGGAAATCCCCCCCGAATTTCTCCCCCCTCCTCCAAAACTCCATAAAACCCTTGGGATCCCGGAATCCCCGGGATCGCTAAGCCCCTGCCCCAAATCCCCCCCCCCGTAAATTCCCCCCAAAATCCCTCACTCCCCCCCCCCCCCCAAGTTCCTAAAACCGCTCCTTTGGAGGTAAAAATCGGGATTTTGATGCCACAACCATCAGGGTTTTCCCTGGATTGAGGTTCTGGGAATGACCTTGGTGGGGGTTTGGGGTCGGGTGGAGCTTGAGGAGTTTTGGGATAGCGGAGGGGAACAACAGTGACAAAATTCGGGCAGGGGACTCCAAGTGGGCACCGGTGGCACTTTGGCACTGAGCCAAAATAATCAGGATTGCCCAAAATTCCAAGGATTCATCCCCAGGTTTGGGATTTTTCTGGGGGTCCCAAGGATGGGGGGCGGACGGACGTGGGGGGGGTGCCAGGCCATGGGGGCCCCCCCGGAGTGTCCCCTCCCCCCACCCCCGTGTTTGTCACCCGTGTCAGGCGCTGCCACCAAAGGTCACCGGGGCAAAAATAACTCAGGCGGTGGCAGCTGCAAGGGGGGGGGACAGGGGGGGTACGGGGGGGACAGATTGGGGGTGTCCACCGAGGGGTGGCAGCCGCAGGGAGGTGACAGGGGCTTGGGGATGTCACCAAGGGGTGACAGGATGATGGCGGTGCCCCACAGGCATGAACGCGGCCGTGCGCGCCGTGGTGCGTGTGGGGATCTACACCGGGGCCAAGGTGTTCTTCGTGTGTGAGGTCAGTGTCAGCCCCAACCCCAAAATTCCACAGCCCCACCACAAAATTTGGGAAAAGTTGTCCTTGAACCACTGTCCACTCTGTCCCCCCAGGGCTACCAGGGGCTGGTGGACGGTGGTGACCACATCAGGGAGGCCACGTGGGAAAGCGTGTCCATGATGTTGCAGCTGGTGAGGGACACGGACAGGGGGACACATGGACAGGGGGACACACGGACAGGGGTACACAGGGACAGGGGGACACTGGGGAATCCCCTCCTGGGCTGGGGAGGCACTGGGCATGCTCCTCACCGGTCCCAGTTTGTCCCTCACTGGTTCCAGTCTGAGCCTGGGCTCAGCAGAAAATGACCCAAAAGCAGAGCTAGGATGGGGGGAGGGAGGGAAGGGTGGACACAGGGACGCACATGGGGATGGGATGGGTGGATGGACAGAGGGATGGGATGGATGGATGGACAGAGGGATGGACATGAGGATGGGACAGAGGTATGGACATGGGGATGAGATGGGTGGATGGACACACAGGGACAGATATGGGGATGAGATGGGTGGACAGACACAGGGACGGAGAGCCAGCCCCGAGGCCAGCCGTGCCCCGCCGTCCCTCCCCAGGGTGGCACGGTGATCGGCAGCGCGCGCTGCCAGGATTTCCGCACGCGCGAGGGGCGGCTCCGCGCCGCGCGGAACTTGGTCAAGCGCGGCATCACCAACCTGTGCGTGATCGGCGGCGACGGCAGCCTCACCGGCGCTGACACCTTCCGCGCCGAGTGGGGCGGGCTCCTGGCAGAGCTGCTCAAAACCGGTACGGGGGGGACACTGGGGGAACCCTGAACCGCCCCCCCCCGGGGTGAGGGAGGGGGGCAGAGGAAAAGGATTGGGGTCAAAAGACAAAGGTTTGGGTTCAAAAGCACGCAAAAATTTGGGTCTTCCCACATAATAATGTGGTGTTCTTCCCTAGTTATGGAAGTTTAGGACACTTTTGCTTCCCAAGGGGACATTTTGGAGGAGGGCAGAGAGAGAACAGGGGGTGTGGAAAGGTTTGGTTTTGAATCAGGATGTGGAACTCAAAAATTGGGTTTTTTCCATAATTATGGAGGTTTGGGGCACTGTTGAAGATGTTTTAAAGGGGGACACAGAAGAAAAAAAGGGTGTGGTTAAAAAAAGCAGGGTGTGGCACTCAAAAATTTGAGGTTTTCCCCCTAAACAGAGATTTGTGGCGCTGCTTCCCCCTAAGGGGACATTTTGGGGGTGTCCCACATCAGGAAAGGAGGGTGTGGGAAGGTTTGTTGTTGCAGTGTGATGTAAGTTTGTGATTCTAAAAAAACTTTGGTTCCAAAATCAAGGTGTCCTACACAAAAATACAGGGTTTTGTCACCCAAAACTGAGTGTTTTCCCCCCAAACAATCCCTTTGACACCTCTACCCCCCAAGTGACCATCTGGGGATGGCGTCCCCCTCCTGCCCACCCCCTCCCCAGGTGGCATCACGGCAGAGGAGGCGCAGCGCTCGAGCCACCTGAACATCGTGGGCATGGTGGGCTCCATCGACAACGACTTCTGTGGCACCGACATGACCATCGGCACCGACTCGGCGCTGCACCGCATCATGGAGATTGTGGACGCCATCACCACCACGGCGCAGAGGTGACAAGGACACCCTCGTTGTCCCCAGCCCCCCGGTGTTCCCGTTTCGGGTGGGTGACGCTTTCTTGTCCCTGCAGCCACCAGAGGACTTTCGTGCTGGAGGTGATGGGGCGGCACTGCGGGTACGTTCTGGTGGCACCTAGGAAGGGTTCTTGTCATGCCAAAAATTGGGGGAAGTGGCTCAAAAGCAGTTTTTGGCCCCATTTCAGGTATCTGGCGCTGATCACAGCCCTGGCCTGTGGTGCTGATTGGGTTTTCATTCCTGAGTCACCCCCTGAGGACGACTGGGAGGAGCACCTGTGCAGGAGGCTGGCTGAGGTGGGAGGGAGGGATGGACATGGGGATGGATGGATGATGGATGGATGGATGGATGGATGGATGGATGGATGGATGGATGATCTCCCCCTGTCCCCATCCTTGTTGACACCCTGTGATCCCCCCCAGACCCGTGATGGTGGCTCCAGGCTCAACATCATCATTGTGGCTGAGGGTGCCATCGACAAGCATGGCAAGGCCATCACCTCGGATGAGATCAAAGCTGTGAGTGGGGATGGGGGGACATGGGGGACATCCCCCTTTGCCCCCTCCCTTTTTGGGGCCAGTCCCAGAGCTCTCCTGTGTCCCTGCAGCTGGTGGTGAAACGTCTGGGGTACGACACCAGGGTGACCATCCTGGGCCACGTCCAGCGTGGGGGGACCCCCTCAGCCTTCGACCGCATCCTGGTGGGCACCTCCTTCCTCACCCCAGTCCCAAACGAGGGGACCTGGAGGTGACTGACAGCCCCCCTTGGGAGGTGACACCCCTGATGTCCCCTCAGGCCAGCAGGATGGGTGTGGAGGCTGTGATGGCGCTGCTGGAGGGGACACCGGAGACGCCGGCCTGTGTGGTCAGTCTGTCTGGCAACCAGGCCGTGCGCCTGCCCCTCATGGAATGTGTCCAGGTGGTGAGTGGGAATGGGGGGACACTGGGAGTGGCCCCAGACCCAGTCTGGGTCCCTAAGATGGTTCCCATCCCTAAGATGTCCCCAAACCCTCCAGGGAGCGTCCCCAAGCCAGCCCCAGGGATGGATCCCACCCCAGGACACCCCATTCCACCCCAATCCCATCCAAAACACTCCAACCCTACCCAGGACACCCTGATCCCATCCCAGGACACTCCAATCCCACCCAGGAAACCCCAATCCCCCTCTGTGCCCCCAGACCAAGGACGTCACCACAGCCATGAATGAAGGACGCTTCGAGGACGCGGTGAAGCTGCGGGGCCGGTGGGTGGCACCTCCATGTCCCTGTCCCTGCAACCCCAATGTCCTCAAAACGTATCAAAACCCCAACTTCCCTGATTTTTAGGAGCTTTCAGAACAACTGGAATGTCTATAAGCTGCTGGCTCACATCCGCCCGCCTGCCACCAAGGTAGGGAGCACTGGAGAGGGCATGGGGAGGGGCCCGAGCCGGGACACCCCAATTCCATCCCAGGCACGGATACCACCCAATCCCAGCCCAATCCAACCCCAACCCCCAGTGAGCCCTGTCCCTGTCCCCAGAGCGGGTACACGGTGGCCGTGATGAACGTGGGCGCTCCGGCCGCAGGGATGAACGCGGCCGTGCGGGCGACCGTGAGGATCGGCCTCATCCATGGGCACCGCATGCTCGCGGTGCACGACGGCTTTGAGGGGCTGGCCTTTGGCATGGTGAGGGTCCCAAGGGGAATGGGGTGGGAAAAGCGTCAGGAGAGGGACTGGGATGGGGAGATTCCCACAGGGAATGGGGTTTAGGATGGATTTGAGGGGCTGGCATTCGGGATAGTGAGGGTCCTCTGGGGGAAAGGAGTTGGGATGGGGAGATCCCTATGGGATAAAGGGGTGGCCAGGGCATGACAGATTTGAAGGGTTGGGTTTTGGAATGGGGAGATCCCAGTGGAAAAACAGGCCGGGAAAAGAGTTTGAGAAATGCAGGATGGATTTGAGGGGTTGGATTTTGGGATGGGGAGATCCATGTGGGAGAAGGGTGCAAGAAAAGGGCCTGGGAAGGGGCAGTTGTGGCACTGCAGGGATGGAGATTCCTCAGGAATTCCTCAGGATGGGGGTGTTTAATCCCTGTCCAAACCCCAGCCCTGCTGTGGGTCTGATCTGCTGCTGTCCCTGAGCCAGGGGACATTGTGTGACCTCCTGAGAGGGCTGAGGGGACATTGTGTGACCCCAATGTCACTCTGATAGGGCTGAGGGGGACCATTGTGACCCCAGATCCTTCTCCCACCCCATTAAACCCATTTCACCCCCCAGGTGGAGGAGATTGGCTGGAATACTGTGGGCAGCTGGACGGGGCTGGGAGGATCCAAACTAGGCACCAAGAGGTGACTCCCCCCTGCGTGTGGGGTCATTTGGGGTCCCCCTGGGGTCCCCCTCTGGTCAGGCTCATCCCGAGGAGTTTCCCCTTCCCAGGACTCTGCCCAAGAAGCATTTTGAGGAGATCAGTGCCAACATCAGCAAGTTTGGGATTCATGGTCTTATCATCATCGGTGGCTTTGAGGTCAGTGGGGTGTGGGCAGGGTGTGGTCAGCGGGATGGGGTCAGTGGGGCTTGGTCAGAGCATGGTTGGGGTGTGGTCAGGATGGGGTTAGAGAGGCATGGTTAGGGTGTGGCCAGGGTGGGGTCAAGGTCCCTCTGCTATCCCCCAGGCATTCACAGGCAGCCTGGAGCTGGTGGAGGGCCAGGTCTGGTCAAGGTGTGGTCAGTGCCCCCCTGTTCCTCTCCTCTCTGCATTGTCCCCTGATGTCCCCATTGTCCCTCAGGCATTCACAGGTGGCCTGGAGCTGGTGGAGGGCCGGGCACGCTTCGAGGAGCTCTGCATCCCCCTGTGCATCGTGCCCGCCACCGTCTCCAACAACGTCCCCGGCTCTGACTTCAGCATCGGCGCCGACACCGCCCTCAACACCATCACCACTGTGAGACCCCAGATACCTCCCCAAAATCCCCCTCGTCCCAAACACCATCACCCCGGTCAGACCCCCCATCCTGTAGCCTCTGCTCCCAAACATCATCACCACAGTGAGAACCCAAATCCTGTATCCCATATCCCTCCTGATGCCAAACACCATCACCACAGTAAGATCCCAGTGGAAGTCCCAAATTCCCCTGATCCCAAAGCACTTCTCCTACCACTATCACCACTCTGAGACCCCGATGGAAATCCCCCAACTGCCCTGACATTAAACCCCTTTTCCTGACCCCAAATTCTACATTTCAGACACGTGACCTGATCAAGCAGTCTGCAGTGGGCACCCCAAATCCCCTGGCCCTAAATCCCTTCTCCTGATCCCAAATCCTGTCCCCACTGCAGACGTGTGACCTGATCAAGCAGTCGGCTGCAGGCACCAAGCGCCGCGTGTTCATCATCGAGACCATGGGTGGCTTCTGTGGCTACCTGGCCACCATGGCCGGGCTGGCAGCTGGTGCCGATGCCGCCTACATCTTCGAGGAGCCCTTCAGCAGCCGTGACTTGCAGGTGGGGACAGTCCTGTCCCCTGTCCCCAGTGTCACCAGGGTGGTGTGGAATGAGTAGGTTCCCCACTGACCCCACTCCCACCTCCATTCCCGACCCCACAGGCCAATGTGGACCACCTGACGGAGAAGATGAAGACCACGGTGAAGAGGGGGCTTGTGCTCAGGTGGGCTCCAGCTTTGGGGGAACCTCGTGGCACCCCTGTGGGGATTGGGTTTGGGATCAGGGGAACTGGGCTCTCACCGTGGTGATGGGCAAGGGATGGAAGATTTGGAGTCTCATTGTGGTGCTGCTGTTTGGG
Organism: Molothrus aeneus; assembly: GCF_037042795.1. Taxonomy (NCBI): domain Eukaryota; kingdom Metazoa; phylum Chordata; class Aves; order Passeriformes; family Icteridae; genus Molothrus; species Molothrus aeneus. Next base: position 109,770 of record NC_089675.1, on the reverse strand, counting down.
ATCAGTGGAATTGTTTGGGATGGGGTGAATTGTGGGATTTGATCCTGATCCTGTCCCTGGTGTAGGAATGAGCGTTGCAATGAGAACTACACCACAGATTTCATCTACAATCTCTACTGCGAGGAGGGCAAAGGGATTTTTGACTGCCGGAAAAATGTCCTGGGGCACATGCAGCAGGTGGGAATGGGGTGAGGGTTTGGGAATTCCCCCAGGAACAGGATTGGTGTTCAGGGGATTTCCCTGGGAAGAGGACTGGGACTTGGGGGATTTCATTGGCTCATCCTGGATTCTCCTGGGGCAGGGAGGCAGCCCCACCCCCTTTGACCGTAATTTCGGCACCAAGATGGGCGCCAAGGCCGTGGCCTGGATCACCGGGAAGATCAAGGAGTGCTCCCGGCATGGTGGGTGCTGCTGGATGGGGGATCCCAAAGGGACCCCAGAGTGACCCTACATTCCCAAACCATTCCCAAAAAGCCCTCCTGTGGATTCTGGGGGATTTTCCCCACTCCTGGATGATCCCAAACATTCCTAACCTCCCCTCTCGTTTTTGAAAGGTCCCAAATATTCCCAACCTACCCTCCCATAGGTTTTACTCTCATGGAGCATCCTGAGCATTCCCAACCCCTGCTCCAGGAGGATCCCAAACATTCCTGACTTCCTGTCCCAGGTGTTTTCCCATCCCTGAAGATTCCCAAACATTCCCACCCTTCCCTCCCACGTCCCTGGAGGATCCCAACCATTCCCAACTCGCCTCCAGGAGGTTCCTAACCATTCCTATGTTCCTCCCAGGCCGGATCTTTGCCAACACGGCGGACTCAGCGTGCCTGCTGGGGATGCGCAAGCGCAGCCTGGTGTTCCAACCCATCGCTGAGCTGCGCCAGCAGACGGATTTTGAGTGCGTGTCCCTCCCTGTCCCTCCCTTCCCCACCCTGCGAAAGTGGACAAAGCCTGGGATCCCTCCCCAGGGATGTCCCCAGTCTGTCCCTGTCCCCTCAGGCACCGCATCCCCAAGGAGCAGTGGTGGCTGAAGCTGCGGCCCATCCTCAAAATCCTGGCCAAGTACAACATTGAGCTAGACACGTCTGAGACAGCGCACCTGGAGCACCTGACCCGCAAGGTCCTGGTCCCCGACGCCACCCTGTGACAGGGACAGCAGCCACTGCCAGCCTGAGGAACCCCAAAAATCCCCTTTTCTCACAGCATCCCAGGGCTTTTCAGGGATTTTACGGGATTTTGAGAAGTGGTCCCCAAGCGGTATCAGGATAAATTGAGGATAGATGGTGGAGGTTGAGGTTTTTAGGGTTAAAAGTCATAAAATGGAGATGTTTCAATAAATTCAGTGCTTGTCCAAGTGCTCCACGTCTCTGTGAATCCATGGAAAGGCAAACCTGGACCCCACTGACACCAAATCCTCATCCTCAGGATTTCCCTGCCCAGCGTAACACAGAGGGATAAAACAGGGATAAAATTTGAGCCCCAAGTTCATCCCAGAAAATAACAATGACAGTTTTTAGCCGCTTGGTTTCACCTTGGAGAGCTGCTCTTCCATTGGATCCTGGAATAGATCCCAAAAAAAAACCCCCAAACCAACACCAAAGGGTGAATTCCTAGTGGGAAACCTCAGGAAGAGCTTGAAGAGATGGGAGGGAAGCCCTCAGCTCCATGTGGAGCTCTCTGAAGAAGATTTATTTCGCCTACAAGAATTCCAGCCCTGCAAAATTTTGGTTTTTGAGGTGGTTTCACTCCTGATGCAGCATAAAAGTTATGGATAAACAGGCAGAACTTCACTCTCCATGATGGAGAAACACCCGGATCTTTGATTTTCAGCCAACCCATCCCACAGGATTACTCTGCATCCTAACCCACAATTTCTTGCCTTGGGTCCTTCCTCAAAGGAGACTTTTCCCTTAAAACCTTCCTTTTGCAAGGCAAAAAAAAAAAACAAAAAAAAAAAGGGGAAAAATAGATTAATCCAACAGCTGGGATATAATTTGCCATCAGAGGGATATTGCTCATTGCAGGAGAGTGAAAGGGGGGGACAGGGAGAGAAGCAGAGGGAACAGAGAGGAGGAAATGGAGGGAGCATGACAGAACAGGGGGAGAAAGGGAGGGGACAAAATGGAAGGGCCAAGGGGAGGAAATGGAGGCAGCGTGAGGGGCCAGCAGAGTGCCGGGTGGCCGAGGGGAACAAAACCACGGAGAAGAACCTGGGAAGTGACAAAGTGAGCGGGGATCCTCCGGGGGAAGGGCAGCTGTCCCTGGCTCAGGTGAGCAGCAGCAGGTACTCCTTGAGGCAGGCAGGCAGCGGCAGCTGCTGCACGGCCTGGGGCAGGAAGCGCAGGCCGAGCGAGCGGCGCACGGCGTAGCGCGACAGCGCCTGTAGCGTGCCCGGCGCCGAGCACAGCAGCGTCAGCCGCTGGCACAGCTGTGGGTCCCGGGCCACCTCCCAGGGCAGGCTCCCGTTCTTGCGCAGCTCGAAGTGTCCCGTGGCCCTGTGCAGCAAATCCAGGCAGGAATCCTCCCGCTCCGTGCCCAGGCCCCGCACCAGCAGCGCCACCAGGCGTGAGATGGGGCTCTGGCCCTTCAGGTTGACCACGCGCACCTCGGCACCGAAGTCCAGCAGGACGCTGACGCTCTCCAGGTTGCCCTTCATGGCCGCCCAGCTCAGGGGGGTGTCGTTGTTGTAGTCCAGGGCGTTGACCAGGGCGCCGTTGGCCAGCAGGGCCCGCACGCACTCCGCGTTGTTCTTGAAGGCCGCCCAGTGCAGGGGCGTGTCCTTGTTGCCGTCCAGGGCATTGGGGTTGGCGCCGTACTCCAATAAAATCTCCACGCAGGTTTCATCTTTTTCTGCTGCGTAGTGAAGGGCTGTCCGGTTGTAGCCGTCCAGGGCGTTCACCTGGGGGAGGAAAAAAAAAAAGGTTTGGGGGTCAGGGAGTGGCTCCAGCTGGATCCCGCAGCAAGGGAAGAGCTAAAGGTCCCAAATCCCAAACGCAGGGAAAAATAAGGAAGGGTTTTACCCAAGTAGCCAGGGGAAAGTGGCTTCCTTCCCAGCCTCCTGAAATCTCAGTGCAAAAATTTAGGTTTCAATCCTTCGTCCTCTCCCAAAAATCTCAGCCCAAGAATTCCCTCCCTGTTGGGACAATGAACCTTTCCCTGGTGCCACTTTGTGAGGGGATACAAGCCCATGGAATATGCTGAGGTGGAAAAGACCTACAAAGACCTACAAATCCAAGCCCCGGCCCTGCACAGGACACTCAAAAATCCCCCTCTATGCTGGGAGCATTGTCCAAACCCCAGTTCCCAGAGCTTGTGACACTCTGGGGGAAGAACGTTTTCCCAAAATCCAACTTAAACACATCAGCTCCAATGTCAACTCTTAATCAGCTCTTCCTGACTTCCCTGCCCCTTATCTCGGAATTTTTTCTACCTGTTTTTGGTTTTTTCAAAGCTTTACCTCAGCTCCTTTTTGCAGCAGCAGCTCCACGCAGTCAGCATCAGCCACCATGCAGGCACAGTGCAGGGGTTTGAGGGTGCCATGCAGGCAGTTCACATCGGCACCCTGGGGAGCACAGGAACACCCCCCGGTAAGGAACTCCCCCCTTTCCATCCCTTCAGAAAGGGTTAATTCACACAAATCCCGAGGGTTTGCAGGAACCACCCCGGGGTCAGAAAAACCCACCCTTTCCCTGCCCTTCCCATCCCCCCTTCAAGAAAGGCTTAATTAAGAGAAATCTCGGGGGTTTGTTCACAAAAACACTCCCGGTCTTAATCCCAGCTCCCGCTCGTGTTTCACTAATTCACTGTCGCCAAACGGTGCCCGGAGACCCCCAGAGACCCCGCCAGCCCCGGGGGTTCGGAGGGTGGAAGGAAAAGCCTGGAGTCTCTAAACCAACTAGAGATGCCCTGATCTTCCCCTCCAGGGGATCCCCACGGAGGCTCCGCAGGGAGCGGGACAGCCGGCGACAGCTCGGCAGGGCCCGTCAGAGGGACCCGGAGTCCGGGGGGGACTCAAGCAGGCCGGTCTGGCCGCGGAAGGGGTGGGATGTCCCGGTCACGGGGCCTCACCCGGCCGATGAGATCCTCCACGTTGTCCCGAGGGAAGGAGCGGATGGCGGCGATGGTGCGGATAAGGCGCTCGGACAGCGAGTACTTGCTCTGAATGCTCTGCATGATGTACCACATGGCGCGGGCCGCGCCACGGCATCCCCGGCCGGCCCTGCCGAGCCCCGCGCCGGACCCGGGGCGGGGAGGGAGCAGCCCGGGCCGGACCGAGCCGCAGGAGAGTCCGGAGGTGGAGCCGCGGCTGTTCCGGAGGAATGCGTAGTGGCTCCGGAGCGGTCGCGGGGCGGTTCCGGGGGCCCGAGCCGCTCCCGGACCAGCGGCGGCGGCCGGCCAAGCAGGACGCGGAAATGCCGCTAACCAGAAGTGGCGTCACACCAAGTGCCCCGCCCCGACCACCTCGCCACAAATCCGGCTACGGCTCCCCGCTGGTCCCGCCCCCTCCATGCCTGTACTCCAATCCCCAGCACCGATCGCTCTTAAGCCACGCCTCCTATCGGATTTTCACCAATCCGCGCTTTCCTAAGATCACGAAGGCCCTCCCCCTCCTCCATACACCCACCCCCCCCCCCCCGTAACCCCCTCAATTTTCCCCCAATTTTCCCCATTTTTCCCCAATTTGCCTCCATATCCCGCTTTCCCCTTAGGCCACGCGCACACCGACCCACCAACCAATAGGAACCCAGCACCGGCAACACAACCTCGATAGGCCCGGGGGGCGGGGCCTCTCGGTAGAGGCCACGCCCCCCAGCCCCACAAACGGACCCAGAACGGCACCAAAATTGGAATTTTTTTTTTATTCCTTTTTAACAGCTACTGCCCCCAGCCATCTCCAGGGAACCCCCGGAGCTGCTGTTCAGGAGCCTCGGATCCCGTCAGAGATCTCTGTTTGTCCTTTATGGCCGTGGGTTGAGATCCCACTGGGAGCGCCCGCCCCTCGCCAGCCGCCGAGCAGAGCCCTAAATGAAGAAGATTAAATTCCTGGCTACCGAATATCGGGGTGGCTATCGCGTTTTAGGGAGTGCCTACTGAATTCTGGGCGGGCTTGGTTACCGAATTTGGGGGGGGGGGGTGGCCTCTGAATTTGGGGAATAGCTACTGCATTTGGAGGTTTTGTCTTGATTTCGGAGGAAAAGGGGTGGGAAAAGGGAGGGGCAAGGAGGAGGGGGTGGAGCTGGGGTCCTCCCAGCGCTCCCAGTATCACCAAGCCCCCCTCCCAGTAACCCAAACGTCCCCTCCCAGTGCTCCCAGGAATCCAAATTCTCTCCCAGTAACCAATCTCTCCTTCCAGTCCCTCCCAGTAACCCCCTCCCAGTGCCCCCAGGTCCCTCCTGGGGCTCCCTATATCCCCTCCCAGTCCCTCCCAGTTTATCCCAGTCCCCCCCAGATTCCCTTCTCCACATCTCCCGGTTTATCCCAAGGCCCCCAGTCCCCTCCCAGTTCCTCCCAGTGCCCCCAGTACCTGTCCCTCGCTTGTCCCAGCCAAGGGGGGCACTGAAGAGGGAAAGGGGCGTTAGGGGGTTTTTTGAGGTCACCCCATAGATCAGGGTCAGGGGTTTCTCTGGGAGGGCTTGGGGTCCTGCAGGGGGTTTGGGGAGCTCTGGGCTCCTTCCGTGGGGGTTTGGGGTCCCTGTGGGGAGAGATCAGGGGTTTCGGGTCACACCATGGGGGTTTGAGGCCCTATATGAGCTTTTAGGGTCCCTCCTTGGAGACGAGGAAAGGGGATGGTGCTTGGAGCTGAAGGTCGGGGCTTGGGACATTATTTTGGGATAAATCCTGTAGGATTTGGGGTCACTCACCTATGCTGGAGGTCCCTGAATTTCTGTAGGCTATGCCAGCCTGTGGGGGGAGCAAACCATTATGGGAAGCCCCCTATTTTGGGGTGGCCCCCATTTGGGGTGAGGTCTCACCTGCCATCCTGGGGTGCTGTGGGACTGGGGGGGCTCCAGTGGGGCCAAGCGGCTGCAAAAGAGAGGCAGGAAGTTTGGGGGACCCCCCTGTGCAATTGAGGGACCCCCATTCCAATTTAGGATGCCCCACACCCCTTACCTGACCACTTGACTGCTGAGCTGCCGGCGGGGCTGGGGGGTGACTGGAAAGGAGACAGAAAATTTGGAAGGACCCCTATGAGCAAGGAGGGGATGAGGAGGTGTTTCAGGGTGTGGAAGACCCCCCTACAAATTTGGGGGGCACTTACCTGAATGTGTGGGGGAGGGATGGGGGGTGCTGCTGCGGCTGCTCCAGCGCCAGCCTGGGGAGAGCTGTGGGGAGATTTGAGGGGGACAGTTTTGGGGGTGAGGGAAGGGGCAGGAGGGCTCTGGGGGGAGTTTGCGGTCCAGGAAAGGGGCAGGGGGACTTTGGGGGGCAGTTTGGGGGCCAGGAAAGGGGAAGGGGGGCTTTGGGGGCCACCTGCAAGCGGCGCAGCTCTTCATTCTCCCGGCGAAGTGACTCCAGCTCCCTGGGAAGGGGGAGGATTTAATGGAGGGTGGGTTTTTCCCCCCCATTTGGGGTGGGGGTCCCTCCATAGGGTATCTAAGGGGGGCAGAGCAAGGGGGTGGGAGCTCACCAAGATGGCAGCAAATGGCAGAACATGCTGTCACCAATGTGGCAGCCAAGGGGGGGTAAGACCCTCCCAAGAAAGGGGCCAGAAGGATGAGGACTGTCGTTAAGGAGTGCTGCCTCACCCACATGCCCAGAGGAGCCCAAGATGGAGGTGCGAACCCCCTTCCATAGCATCCCCCTCACCTCCTCCTCTCCCCCTGCTCCTCTCTGGCCTTGTCCAGCTCTGCCTGCACCCGCCGAGTTCTGTCCGCGTGCAAGTCCACCAGAAGTTGTGCCTGTGCCATCTGGAATCGCCACACCTGGGGGATGTCGGTCACTCCCTTGTACCCCCCCAGCGTGTGGGGCTGGGGACAGCGGTGGAACCTCATCCCCCATCATCCGTGTCCTCCTCACCTGCGTGATGTGGGCAAGGTGCTTGAGGGCGAGGTCCACTGGGTTCTTGAAGAAAACCTTCTCCTCTGGGCGCATCTATTGGGCATGGGGGTGTCAAAATGATGGGAAGAAGGTTGGGAACGGGAAGGGAAAACGGTGGGAAGGGGATGTGGGGAACAACATGATGGACACTGGCCTGATCAGATATGGGCAGGTAGCAGCAGGCGGTGCCACAGACTGGGCAGGGACCTGTGGGAAGGGGAGAAAAAAGAAAAAGAGAGAAAAAGATGTCCAAAAGTCCCAAAAATGGTGTTCCTTGAGGGAAATGGACCATTTCCCTTCATTTCAGGGTTTTAAATTGAGGCAGGATCCTCCATTTCCACCATGCTAAGGGTGTAAATTGAGGGAAATCCTCCTTTTCCCATCATTTAAAAGACAGAAATTGAGGGGAAACCCTCTTTTCCCGATATTTTAGGGGTTTAAATTGAGGGCAGAGCCCTCACTTATTTATTTCCTTGAGTTGAGGTGACCCTTCCTTTCCCTCTTATTTTAAGGGACTAAATTGAAAGAAACTCCCCCTTTCTCAGCATTTAAAGGGCTTAAACTGAGGGTTTCCCTCAATTTTACCTGAGCCCCCACAGCCCTCGCACAGGATGTGGCCACAGTTGGTGATGGCGAAGCGGGCGCCATCCTGGCGGAAGCAGCGACTGCAGTGGAACCAGTCCATGATGGCGCCGGAGCGAGGAGCCGCCTGTGCTGCCTCCACACAGGAGCGCCTGGGAGGGAATGAGGGGGAAAGGTGAAGGGAAAAGAGTGGGAAAAGGTGAGAGAAAAAAGAGATGGAAATGTGAGGGGGAAAGGGTCAGAAATGTGAGGGAAGAAGGGTTGGAAGCGTGAGGCGAAAAAGGGCGGGAAACGCGAGGGGGAAAGGGTCAGAAATGTGAGGGAAGAAGGGCTGGAAGCGTGAGGCGAAAAAGGGCGGGAAACATGAGGGGGAAAGGGTCAGAAATGTGAGGGAAGAAGGGCTGGAAGCGTGAGGCGAAAAAGGGCGGAAAACGTGAGGGGGAAAGGGTTGGAAATGTGAGGGAAGAAGGGCTGGAAGTGTGAGGCGAAAAAGGGCGGGAAACGTGAGGGGGAAAGGGTCAGAAATGTGAGGGAAGAAGGGCTGGAAGCGTGAGGCGAAAAAGGGCGGGAAACGTGAGGGGGAAAGGGTCAGAAATGTGAGGGAAGAAGGGCTGGAAGCGTGAGGCGAAAAAGGGCAGAAAACGTGAGGGGGAAAGGGTTGGAAATGTGAGGGGAAAAAACAGCAGGAAAGGTGAGAGGAAGAAGAGTGGGAAAAGGGAGGAAAAAAAAAGTGTGGAAAACATGAGAGAAAAAAGGGTGGGAAATGTGAGGGGGAAAAGGGCGGAAAAGGTGATGGGGGAAATGGTGGGGGAAAAGGAGAGAAAAAGAAAAGAAAGGGGAGAGATGAAAAAAGTGGGAAATGTGAGGGGGAAAAGGCCACCTGGATGGGGACAGGGAAACCAGGATTGGGACATCAGGATGGGGACAGCAACACCTGTACCTATGGGGGCAGATGGGGATAAGGACACCAGGCCTGTGGAGACATTGGGAGTGGCACGGGGACACATGAATGGGGGTGTCGGGATGGGGACACTGTGATGGGGATGGGGACCCCATGGTGGGGACAGGGATTCAAGGACCCTGGGGATAGGGTCCCCAGGATGGGAATCCTGGGATTTGGGCACATGGATCTGCTGATGACATCAATTAAAGGTCTCTGAGCAGCCTCGGTCCACTATATGGATTTGGGGACACCAGCCAGGGGTGATGACATTGTCCAACTGTGAGATTTTGGGGTCACCCACAGTGATCCCAGTATGGCCATGCAGAGCTTTTCCCATCCTTCAGGAACCAGTGCCTGGGGTGAGGGAAGGAGATGGAGACCCCATACTCCCAGCCCAGCACCCCTAAACCCTATGAGGGGCTCTGGGGGCATGGGGTGCAGGGGGAACACCCCAAAACCCTGATCTTACTATTCCATGCTCCCAGAATCACAAAATTCTGCTAAATCTTTGTCTGTGTTGCATAATTCCAACAATTTTTAACTGGGGGGTTGGGGGGCAGAAAAAGCACCCCCAGAATATCGGGGGAGGGGCTCAGCGTTTGGAGGGCACAGGAGTCACCCCAGAACCGCAATCCTATCATGACCTGATCCCAAAATCCCTCCATGCCACTGTTGAACCCTCTGGCCTCGCTGTGCGATTCCAGCCATTTTCAATTCTAGAGATGGCGGGGGGCAGAAATGCATCCCCAGGCCTCGTGAGGGAGAATCTGGGGGGCACAGGGGCCACCTCAAAACCCCGATCCCCCCCAGTCCCTCTATCTCGGGATCCCGTGATCCGTCATTGTGTAATTCCAACCAGTTTCTGATTCCCGGGGGTCGGAGGGAGGGGGGCAGGAAACGCCCCGATAAAACCCTCTGGGGGATCATTCAGGGATTTGGGGGGGGCGCGCAGGGGACGCCCCGAAGCCCCCATCCCGCCGTTCCCGGAATCCCTAGATGCCGCTGCCGAGCCCTCCGCCCTCGTTGCGTAATTCCAACCATTTTTAATTCCCGGGAGGGCAGGAAACGCGTCGCTGCCGTTACACAAAGCAGGAAGGGGGGAGGGAGAGGTCTGGGGGGGCTCCCTGTCCTTATTCCCCTTAAACCCACCCTGCCCAACCTCCCCCCGCAGATCCATCTCCCGCTTGGAAAACACCTCCCTTTATAACAAAATAACCAAACCCCAACAATTCGGGCAATTCGCACAATTCCCCCACTCAATACTGGGCGGTTCGGGGGTGTCCCTGCTGGGACCCGCCCTTTTTTTTCTCCCTAGGGGTTCCCCCCGCCCAAATTCCCTTTTTCCAAGGTTTCCCCCCGACTTTTCCCAGCGTTTTTTCCCCGCTTTTTTCCCAGCGGCGCATCCGGCGGGGAATGGGATGACGGGACCTTCCTGTTCCCGGCCCCGTGCCCGCCTCGCGCCCGGGGGACGCCCCCGCCAACCCTCCCCCGCACCGCCGAGCCCGACGGGACCCCCGGAGCCATCCCCGGAGCCCTCCGGAACGCCCCCGGCCCCTCCCGCGCCGCGGAGCCGCCGAGGTGAGTCGGGGGGCGCGGGGGGAGGGAAACGAACCCGTTTTTGGGGGGGGAAGGGGACGGGAAAAAGCGGAGACACCCCCCCAGAAAATTTGGGAGACCCCCTCCCCCCCAATTTGGGATATCCCGATGTTAGATTTGGGATATCCCGATGTTAGATTTGGGATGGGGGAGGCGGTGGCGGAGGGGCGCCGTTGGGGGGCTGGAAATGAGGGAAAAAGGAGAGTGGGAACCCTCCCACAAAAACTGGATGGACACCCCCCCCCCGACCACCAACTGGAGATACCCCCGGGTATGGATTTGGGATGGGGAGGCGATGGCGGAGGGATGGCAAAAGATTTGGGGCCGGGGGGGGTGTGGATGAACGGCGAATTTTGCGGATTGAAAAGAGAGGAAAGAGAGCGGGGACCCCCCCAAAAAAATGTGGGAGATCCACCCCGTCCAGCTGGGGATACCCAGGGGATAGAGCGGAACGATGGATTGGAGCCGGGGGGTGGGGCGGTGGAAATGAGGCGCCGTTTGTAGGGTTGGAAAAGATGGAAAAAGGAGAGCGGGGAACACTCTCCCCCCCACCCCCCCCAAATTCAGGAGATCCCTCTCTGATTTGGCATGCACCCGGTCTTGGATTTGGGAAGAAGGCGGTGGCAGGGGGGCCACAATGGAAGGGGATGGGGGGGTGTGCCATTTTTAGGTTTGGAAAAGAGGGAAAAAGGAGAGTAGGGACCCCCCACAAAAATTTGGGAGACCCCTCCCGCAGTTGTGGATAACCGCCGTCTTAGATTTGGGATGGGAGGGGAGATGGATTTGGGGCTGGGAGGAGGGATCAGGCTCTGTTTTGGGGGGGGCAGAAAGGAGGCAATGACAGTGGGGACCCCCTCCAAAAAATCTGGGAGACTTCCCCCAAAAATTTGGGTTACCTCCATGTTGGATTTGAAGGAGGGGGGACTGTGGATGAACCGTTTTGGAAGGGAGGGCAAGAGAGTGGGGACCCCTCAAAAAAAAGCTGGGAGTCCCCCCCAGTATTCAATTTGGGGGTGAATTTTGGGGAAGGGTCCTGGGGCTCTGTTGTTCTTTTGTGCCCCCTTGGAAAAATTAAAGTGGGGGAGGAGCAAACCTTGGGGGACTGGGAGTAATTCGGGAGCACCCTGGGTGATTTGGGGGGGTCCTGGGTGATTTTGAGGGGAACTCGGTGACCCCCCCCCTTTGTGACCCCCCCCATCTGCATCCTTCCATCCCCCTCACCCCAGATTTTAGGGGCTGAGTCCGGACCAGCTGTGAGACCCTCCCAAGACCCTCAGAGAGCAGGTGGGAGGGGAACTGGGGAGTACAGGGTGATTTGGGGAGACACAGAGGGATTTGGGGTCACACAGAAGGATTTGGGGGGACACAAAGGGATTTTATGGGGGGAACAGGAATATTTGTGGGGGCACAGAGGGATCTGGGATCACATGGAGGAGTTTGAAATTACACTGAGGGATTTGTGGGTACATGAAGAGATTTTGGGTGACACAGAGATTTTGGGGGGAATAGATGGATGGGGGGAAAAAAAGGTTTTTGTGGGGATGAGGCTTAGGGGGGTACAAGGGGATTTGGGATCTCCCTGAAAGGTTTGGACAGGTAACACAGAAGGATTTTGGCGGGGTAAATGGAAATTGAGGGGGGCAAAAAAGGATTTGGGGTCACACTGAGAAATATGAGAGGCACAGCAGGAACCAAGATGCAAACAATCCTTTGGAATTGTGGGGGGAGGCGGTTGTGGTTTTCTGCTGCTCAGGGGGGTCCTGGGGCGTTTTGGGGTGCTCAGGGCCCCCCTTGATGCTGCAGTCCCTGCAGGAGCCCCCATGGAGCAGGACGAGCCGGACGTGGTGGAGCTGCAGGACTCGGACGAGGGGGACGTGGTCCGGAGGGTCTTCATTGGTGAGGAGGGGACCCCAAAAGTGGATGGGGGGGTTGGAGGGCTCCAGATAACCCAGAAAAGCAGTACAGAGAATTTTGGGGGGGGATACGGATACTTTTGGGGTGGGCTGTAGGCAAATTTGGGGGGTCCCAGGCACTCCAAGAAGGGGGTGCAGGCAATTTGGGGGGCTGCAGGCAAATTTGGGGAGGCTCCAGATGTACCTAGAAGGGGGTAGAGGCATTTGGGATGGGATTCAAGGCATTTTTGAGGGTCTACAGACACCACTGGAGGGGGGTAGAGGAATTTGAAGGGGGCTTAAAACACTCTTGAGAGGGTTCCAGACCCCCCAAGAAGGGGTTATTGGGAATTTTGGGGGCCTTCAGGTACTTTTGGGGGGCTCCAGACACTCCAGGAGGGGGCATAGCCCCTTTTTGGGGCACAGTGAGCATTTGGGTAGGGTGTGCAGCCCCTTTCTGGGGTGCACTGGACACCAGGAGAGGGCCACAGCCCCTTTTTGTGCCCCCTTTTGGGTCACAAGAAATATTTGGGTCAGGGGTCCAGCCAATTTTTGGGATCCAGTGAACATTTGGGATGGATGTCTGGCCCCTTTTTGGAGCACAGTGAATATTTGGTCAGGGTTGCAGCCCTTTCTGGGTCACAATGAACATTTGGGTCAGGGGCACAACCCCTTTCTGGGGCTCAATAAATATTTGAGGAGAAGGCCTAGCCCCTTTTTGTGTCACAACGAACATTTTGGCAAACTGGCAAACTGGGGAGGCTCCAGGCACCCTTTTAGGGTGTAATGAGCATTCGAGGAGGGGGCCCAGCCCGTTTTAGGAATACAATAAACATTTGTGTTGGGGTCCCAGCCCGTTTTAGGGTCACAGCAAACATTTGGTTTGGAGGTCTAGCCCCTTCTGTGCTCTCACCCCCTCCCCATGTTCCCCCAGCCGATGACGGCATCGTGAGCGACGGCGAGGCCGAGGTGCTGCCGCACGAGATCATCCGCACGGTGATCCCGCACAGCCCCCTGCGCCCCCCGCCGCCCCGCGGGACCCCTGGCCCAGCCCCGGGGGGCTCCGAGGAGGGCGGAGGGCGGCGGGGCGGGGGCCGCCAGCGCCCCTTCATCTGCAACGAGTGTGGCAAGAGCTTCAGCCACTGGTCCAAGCTGCTGCGGCACCAGCGCACGCACACGGGCGAGCGGCCCAGCACCTGCGGCGAGTGTGGCAAGAGCTTCTCGCAGAACTCACACCTGGTGCAGCACCGCCGCACCCACACCGGGGAGAAGCCGTACAGGTGCGGCCACTGCGGCAAGAGCTTCTCCTGGAGCTCCAACCTCATCCAGCACCAGCGCATTCACACTGGGGAGCGCCCGTACGGCTGCGCCGAGTGCGGCAAGAGCTTCACACAGAGCAAGAATCTCATCAAGCACCAGCGCACCCATGCCGGGCCGGGGGCAGCGCGGCCACGGCGCTGCGCCCACCCCGCCGGTGCCCCAAGGGCTCTGAAGGGGCCTCGGGGGGGGGGCGAGGGGCCCACAGAGGCCGAGGGCGGCTGTGGGCAGGAGCCACTGATCTGCGTGGAGTGCGGGGAGAGCTTCGCCCGGAGCGCCGCGCTCAGGAGGCACCGCCGGGGGCACCGCCCACTCTTCGTGCCCTGAGGGGACAATGTGGGGACAGTGCCCGCTCTTCGTGCCCTGAGGGGACAATGTGGGGGCAGTGCCCGCTCTTTGTGCCCTGAGGGAACATGGGGACACTGTGGAGGGGGCACAGGGACAGTGGGGCACTGTCCTCGCACTGCTGGGGGCACCGCCCACTCTTTGTGCCCTGAGGGGCAGGGGGACAGTGGCACCGGGACATAGGGACACACGGAGTGTGGGGCATCCGTGTTAGATAGTTGGGGCATCACCCGCTTTTCATGCCCTTTTCGTGCACACCGTGGTGGGGACACAAGGACTGTTGGATAATGCTCTGGCAGTGCCTGCTGTCAGTGACCTGTGGGGACACACAGACAGTGGGCCACCCTGGTGGGGAACACAGGGACTGTGCTACAGACAGGAGACATGGTGCCACCATGTGAGGAGACACAGGGAGTGTTTCATGGGCAGGACGTGGTGACAGAGCTGGGGTTGCACGAGTTATGGAGTTATGCCACAGGTGAGGGAATGTGACACCAAGCTGGGAGACTGTGGACCTGGACTGGGACAAGGACAGGACACAGTGACTCCAAGGTGGACGACACACGGACAGGACAGAGGACACAGAACTGATGACCCCAAGCCCACCCCATGCCCCATGCCCCGTGTCACCCTCTGTGCCCCTCGCTGTTCCGTGTCAGTACCGCATCCCAGAGCTGTAAATAGGGGAAGGGACATGGGGCGGGGGCGGGCGGGGGGGGAGGGGAGGTGACACTGGGAGACTCCCCTGTGGGGTGTGGAGAGGGCATGGACAGGGCTGGGCTGTGAATAAAGTTGTGTTTTGGGGGACCTGGGAGTTGGTTTTAGGGGGTGACAAAAATGGCGGGGAGGGGGTGGGGGGAGAACCCTGGGAGTTCTCCCTGAGGGAGGGAGGGCAAAAAGCCCCCAGGAGGGGAGTTTGAGGGGCTCAGGGGTTTGGACAGTCTCTGGTCAGTCCCTGCAAAGCCCGAAAGGACAGGGGGAGTGACAGAGGGAATTTGGGAGTCAAAAAAGGGGTCTCAAAACTTGGAAGGGATTGCAGGGAGGTCCCAAATTGGAAGGGAGTTGGGGGGACCCCAAAACCGAGAAGGGTGTTGAAGGGGCTGTTTCAGGAGGTGGCTGCCCACTCTGGGCCACAGGCCCCTGAACACCAATGCTGGCCCTTTTCCCTGGCAAACAAAACTCTGCCACCAGGTTCCTGGTGGCAGACTGTAGGAGGTGCTTGGCACTCCAAGGCCAACCAGAGTTTTATTTTACTACAGTGTTTTTCTGGGAGATATGGCGTGCCCCCTCCTAACCCTTACCTCCTCCCCTCAGCCCTCTTCTGCCGTGTCCTCAGCCCCTCACCCCGACTTGAACTTGGAGCCCAGCTCTGCCCCATCCCTCTCTCTGCCCTTCACCCCTCCCCATCCTGCCCCTGCCCTATCCCTCACTCTGCCCTTTTCCCCTCCCCAGCCTGCCCTGCCCCATCCCTCTCTCCCCTCACCCCCCCGCCCGTGCCTCTCTGCAGCAGCATGTGGGAGCCTGAACATGGGGACAGTGTGGCCCTCGCAGCAGGACAAGACCCAAATAAATCAACATGTAATGAAAATAGAAAAAGGTTATCATCTTGTATTAATATGTGTTTTGTGTTGTATTGCTCTGTATTGCTCTGTATTGCAGGCTGAGCACAGGGTGAACTCTCTCCTCCTTGCTGTGACACCTGGGCTGGCAGGGATGACACAGTGATCTTGGTCAGCCAATGCTGCCTGTGCCATCACCTGGCACTGATGTGTTTGATGAAAATCCTTTTGCTGGGTTTTTTCTCCTGAGAAGCCTCAGAACAGAAATGGAACCAATAACAATCTGCTGGCTGTGGAGTGTGGGCTGGAGATGGTTTAGCAACAGGGGCATCTTGGGTTGGTCTCCTGTGCATTGTTTCTACTTGATGACCAATCATGGTCCAGCGGTGTTGGGGCTGTGAGCAGTCCCAGGTTTTTATTATTCATTCCTTTCCAGCTTTCTGATGTTTCCTTGCTCTTTTAGTATAGTTCTAATATCTCATTTTCTTTTAATATAATAGAGATCATAAAATAATAGTTCAGCCTTGTGAAAGGGGGAGTCAAGATTCTCATCTCCTCCCTTGTCCTGGAGGACCCTCAAACACCACCACAATCAGCGGCCAAGCGGGTTTGTGCGAGCCCCTCAGGAACCCTCGGCCGGTCCTGAGTCGGCAGCCCCGGCACGGCCGAGAGCGGGGAGACACTCTCTGTGCCCCGAGGGTACTGAGGGCACCTGGGCTGGGGGGAGACACTCTCTGTGCCCCGAGGGTACTTTCGATAAGGTGATTCCTTTAGAGAGTTCCGCTGAGCAGCCGGTAGCTGTGGTTACCAAGGGAGCGGAGCTCAGGGCAGGACGGGGGAACTCGGCACAGCTCAGGGTCTGGGTGCTCCAAAGGCGCAGTCTGCAGCCGGGATCACCCGAGGGGATCGGCACAGCTCAGGGTCTGGGGGCTCCAAAGGCGGGGTCTGCAGCCGGGACCGCCCCAGGGGCTGTTCCGGTGCAGACCGAGCTGCAGCGCGGATCGGCCCCACGTGGCTCACGGCGGCTGATCCGGCAGAGACCAAGCCGGGACTGACCCCGGCTGCAGCGGCGGGAGCCGAGCAGAGTCAGGGCAGCCGGGGATGGGACAGACGGGACCCCCCCTCGGTGCGGTCAGCGCGGTACCCACGGTGCACACGGCAGGACGGACCCCCCGCCCCTTCCGCCGGCACGGCCAGCGGAGCGGCCGCGGGCCAGGCGGCCGGGACCGGGACAGACGGACCGGGACAGACGGACCGGGACAGACGGACCGGGACAGACGGACCGGGACAGACGGACCGTGCCCGAGCCGGCACAGGGGCTGGGGCAGCCGCGAACGAGTGGGGGAACAAACGGGAATGGATGAGGTAATATTTCGTTCCCAGCCTTATACTTTCACCGTTTTTCTTTTATTGCCTTTAAAAATGTTATTTTCTTACAATCTCCCTCCTGCCCAGCATGTGGTATATCCTTTTTTTTCCCCTGGATTAAACGGTTTTTACAAATAAATCCAGAGCTTACCAAAGCAAACTTCTGCTTGGATACTTTGAAATGGTCGACGAGTTAACTCACGACCTTCTCATGTTGTTTTTCTCACCACCCTTTTATTTATCCTTTGGCAAATTATACATCTTTCAGTTACTTGTTTTTCTACTCCAAAAATCGCAATGCATCCATAGTTCCTTAAAAAAAATTATCACACAAAGCCTGAGTATCCCACTGGGCGTTTTGATACATGTCCTCTGCTATTCCCTAGTAAGCATTTTATTATCTGTCTTCCATCAAGATGTTTCTATTTCCCCCATTTATCTTTTTCGCCACCTATCTTGTTTTAATTCGCTTTTTTTTTTTGCTTCCCTAAACTTTGGAATTTCCAATTTTTCCTCATTTGGAGTTAATATTAACTCTTTCAGCTCCATTTTCTGCTGCATCTTTAGCTTCCTGATCTGCCAAATTATTTTCAGGGTCTTTACCCTGCAAATGCCAACCCTTTGATCCAACACAAAAGAATTTTGAAAAAGAACTGTTCCCAAACAGCTCCAGAGTCCCCCCAGTGTTTGGGACAGATTTCTGACCCAAAAAGAGACACTAAATGTTGAAAATTCGTCAGCATTAATCCCAAATTAGAAAACTCACAAAAATCTTTTGATAATTTTCAACTAACAGACTAGGATGAAGTCAGAGGCCAGATTTGCAAAGAAGAAAGTCTAAATCCTCTAGCTATGCCTGTGCCATTCAGCCAGCAAGCCGCTGGTCCTAGAACACGGGTGGCTGTCCCACCTCATGAGATAAAAGAATTGCGAAAAGCAATAAGGGACAGTGGTATCTGCTCCCCATATTTTAAGCAACTGCTGAAAAGGATAGTCCTGGAAGGACATACACTCACACCAAATGACTGTAAAAATCTTGCTAGTATAATTCTCACAGACTCACAATATACGCTATGGGAACTCAAATGGAAAAGACTGCTCACAGGGGTACTAGCCACTTATAGACAGAGTACCGATGCAGACCTTCGTACCCTTGTCATGTCTAAGCTGACTGGTGACCCTCCTGATGATCAGAGTGATAATCGAGTGAATTTACCCAAAACAGCGTTAGATGACATTAAAAAGATGGCTCGCAGAGCCTTTTTGCAAATTCAGCCTGCAGAAAGTTTTGAAAAAGCCTATAATCTGATTAGGCAAGACTCGTCTGAACCATTTACCACACTTGTGGGCCGGGTAACGCAAGGAGCAGAAAGACAATGCGGCGATGATATAGCTCGCCCAATAATGATACGGGACATTATTGAAAATAATGGCAATGCAGAATGTAAAAGAGTTATCAAAGCCCTAGGAAAAGAAAAACCCACAGTGCCTGAAATGATGGATGCCTGTAACAAAATTGGGAGTCCACAGCAAGTGGCAATTATCCAGGCAAATGAACTTGGAAAAACTCTAGGAGAAAAAATTGAAAGGGCTCTTACAGCTCAAACAGCGCAAGCAGTCGCACAGGCAGCACAAACAGAAGCTTTACCTGTAAATCACCCCAAGACGAACGTCTGGGTTGCTTTAGCCAGGTCTGCAGGCTCCGATACCATCCGTCTATCTGACACAAGCCCTGACAAACCTTTTTCAACCTGTCTAGTTGGAGTACCTTTCCCAAAGGGTTTTGATAATGTTACTCCTGATAAATGTTGGCCATATGATCATCATCACGTATCTCCAACTCCCACCCAGAAACACCAAACTTATATTGATAATTCTAAAGCTGATAAATCTGACCTTCAAGAGCTAGAAATCCTAGGCTCATTAACTATGGATACCTGTTACTTCTTTCATTTCCTAGGAGAAGACGGCCCTCATTTAAAGGTTACCCCATATCAACCAGCTTATAGCAATATGACTTCTCATCTCCGTCCGTCCCAACCGTGCTACCCCCCGATGCTCCTACAGGTAGAAACTCACTCGCTAGCAGGAAAAATCCTTCCAATGCGTTTTTTTCTATTTTTATCCTCTGAGTGTCCAACTTCCTTTGCTACATTTCTACAGATTTGAGCTCAAATTACCATTTCTGACCAGTGCAGAGACAAATGATGAAACATTCCTGAGTTATTCTTACTTTTCATCTTATGGAAGTACCAGCCAGCACTCAATTTGCATGATCTAACTAAAGTAGACATTTGACAGAAAAGCACTTTCTATAGCAATATTGAAAAACCATAGATTGAGGTAAAACCATCAAGTTTCTGCCCTCACTGGTGCAAAGTCACATGTTGTTTGAAGAGCATCCCACTGAATTTTCTAAAGATGTGTGAATGTGTCATCTGGACCACAGGAGATAAAGCAGGGTTAAAACACTGAGCAAAACTGAAGTTAACAAACACAAGGTTCATCAACCTTGCAATAGAAACTTGCAGAAACCTTTCAAGGCTCATCCAATAAAGCCCCGTGGCACTTTGTTCTTCCCCCTCCTCCCAAATCTCCATCCGTCTGAGGCAGCATCAGCAGGAAACTTTGCACGGAAGCTTACCAGATAAAATAGCTATATCATCTGCCATTAGTTTTAGAGAGTTCTTCAAAAATAGGTTAAAAATTATTTTATCTATTATTTTTTAGCTGTGTCCTAAGTTAGCGATGGGCCGAGTCTTGTGTCTTTGTCTCACAGAAAGGTGGTTCACGTGTCCTTTAATATCATATGTGCAAATATTTCCAATCTGCATTCTGCCTTATCAGAAGGCTAATTAATTGCTTTATTATACTATATTACATTACATCTAAACCCAATCTGCCAAGTACTCAACCCCGCACACAACTCGTGACTGTCACCCAACAGTCCCGACACACACGCACACTTGGCCCTGACAGGCCAAGGAAACAAAACACCATCACTTTGGGTGAACAATCTCCACGCTGCATTCTACTTCGGCACAAACACAGGCACAGTAAATGAGATAAGAATTGATTTTACTTCCTCTGAGGTTCAGAGAATGTGAATCCCAGAAATATTCTTGGGGAGAATTGTGCCTTGCTTTTCTCTGTGAAGAGAAATGCGGTGACAGGTGCACCCTTGCCTCCAGGGCAAAGAATCACGGAATGGTTTGGGTGGGAAGGGACCTTGAGGTTTATCTTTGATTTATGCAACACTTCAACAGGCAAGAGGGGGCTCATCTGCTTCAGAGCTGCTTGCTTTTCTCACACCTTTCACAAGCAAAGCCTGAAGCAAACCCTCCCGAGTTGCCTTGTCGACCAGGGGACCCCATAGCACTCGGCGGCGCTGCCGGCAAAACCTCAAACTTTTACTCACACAGGGACGAGGCCGTGCACTCGGTGGTAACCCAGATTCTCTTTTTCCCACAGAATCCTCGAACTTCCTTTGTTCTCTCTGCAGGCCTTTTTGTAAGCACACCGATTAACAGACTACACAAGTTTCACCAGCAGACTTCAGCTAAATCCAAAATTGGTTTCTACCCCAAGTAAAATTTGCAACCCCCTGTCTCACCTGCGATGTTTGGAATTTTAGGAGGCGGCAGCCCACTCGAGATCAAAGGTCCTGGGCAGGGTGCAGGCCCACGGACACAAATGCCACCCCTTTTCTACGGGAAACAAAACTCATCACCCCAGTTTCCTTACATCAGTTTGCCGAAGACGTTCGGCACTCCCAGGTCACTCAGAGTTCTCGTTGCTGCAGACTCGGTCTTGGAGTTACGGAGTTACGCTTCCTCCTAACACTCACCTCCTCACCTCAGCCCCCTGCTGCTGCGTCCCCTTCTCCGCCCCTAACCCTACTCTATTTTCCAGCCCACCCTTGCTCCATCCCTCACTCCGCCCTTAACCCGTCCCAGCACACTTCCCGCTCCATCCGTTACTTCACCCACCGCCCACCCGTGAGTCCCCTCCAGCAGCACGCAGGAGCCCGAACCCTCGGAGGGCGGCGCAGCTCTCGCAGCAGGACAACACCCAGGCGAGACAGGCAGGGACAACGTCTGTGGGCTGCAGGGTGTCACAAGGGGCTGCGGGCTGAGGGGAGGGGGCTGGAGGGTGACACAGAGGATGGGGGGAGCTGAGAGGCAGAAGGGGGCGTTAGGAGCAACTGGAGGGCTCCAGGGTGGCACAGAGATGCTGAGAGGCTGGGAGCGGGGAACTTGAGGGTGACAAGAAAAGGGTGAGGGGGAGCAAATGCCTTGAGGGGCAAAGTGGGGGCTGCTTGAGGGTGACAGGTGAACCAGCGCTCACACCACCCCTAACCTTACCCTAATAACCACCCCTAACCAGGTGGAGAGTGCACGGTGGAGGCCAGGGGGCCAAAGGACAATGTCAGAGGTCTCGGGGTGGCACGCAGACATTGCGGGCTGAGGGGCAAGGAGGGGGAGGCTTGACAGATGGAGAGCTCACACCGAGGGTTAGGGGTACAAAGGACACAGGGTACCAGGTAGGGTTAGGGTACAGGTGCAGCAGCCCTCAACCCAACCCCAAGGTCACCCTAAAGAGCACCCCTAGGACCCCAGTTTTCCCCAACAGCAGCACAAGGCAATAACCCCAATGCTGGGACAGCCCTAGAACTCTCCCAGCAGCTGCAGGCAGCAACCCTAATAAAAAGGTAGCAATGATGTTTGTGGTCTAGAGAGCGACAGGCAGGAGTTGGGGGCTGAGCAGTTTTTTAGGGGTTTTTTAGGGTTATTCTCACGGCTTTAAAAAAGGATATTTTAGGGCTTTTTTGGAGGAGTTTTCCAGGAATTTTCTGGGAACGCTTAGGATACTTTTAGGGCTTTTTCAGGGCTTTTAAAAGATTTGTTAGGGTATTTTAAGGGCTTTCTTAGTACTTTGAAGAATTGTTTGGGGGGGATTTGGGTGTTCTTGGGGGTTTTTTAGGACTATTGATGGTATGTGGAGGACTTTTTAGGGCTAGGGTATTTTTAGGGTTTTTGAGGGAATTTTTAGGCTTTTTTAGGGTCTTATCAGGGCATTTTAAGGATTGTTGGGGTATTTTTAGAGCTCTTTTTGGACTATTTAGGGTATATTTAGGGATTTCTAAAGGTTCTTTGGGGATTTTTAGGGTTTTTTAAAAGTATTGTATTTCCAGTGTATTCTAACAGCTTGAGCAAGGGGCCAGCAGCGGCACAGCGGGTCGGGTCCCACGCTGCCAGTCCGAAGGTTGTAAGTTTTAGACCCAGCTAAGTTGTTGTGGTTAGGGTTAGATGCTGTCAGCTTTGGTCTGGGAGAACTTCCGCACAGAAAAACTCACCCCCCGCGTCTCCCGACACCAGTTCGCCGGAGGCGCTCGGCACTGCCAGGGCAGCCCGAGTTCTCGGCAGGGGCAGCTTTGCTCCCGGAGAAATCCCGCGCCGGCCCTCTTCCCCGTAAAGCCAAACTCACCCCCGCTGCGCGTCGACGTCCGTTCGCAGGAGGCACGCGGCACTCCAAGAGCGGCAAGAGTTCTCGGCGTCGGCAGCCGCGGTCCGTGAGAAATCGTTCTCTGCGGTTTTGGAGGCGGAATCGCAGTTTCGGCCACGGGCACACAGAGAGGAAAGACCGTTAATTTCCTTAGAAAGGAAAGTCTGGCAGCCCATGGTTTAAGGGGCAGACGAAGGGCTGTGCAGGGGAAGGAACTCCTCACAGGACCTTTCTTCATCTCAAGCCCACTCCAAGGTCTAGCAGCCCCCCGTGTGCCCAGCTGCTTTCAGAGGGTTACCCAGGCACACCCGCACAGGGAGCTGCTAGTCCAGAGGGGCTAACAGGGACATCCCAAGGGTCCCTCCAGGAACTACGGTTGGAGCATCCAGCACGGACTAGGGAGCAGCCGGACCCACCCGGGCACGGAGCAACACTTTGAGAAAATGCCAAGGCAAGAGCCCTTTTGCCAAGGGGCAGCATCTGAGCAGGCCAGGCAGCACGTGGGGTTCCAGGAGAGGGTTTTCAACTTTCCCCTTTTACTGTGCCAGTCCCTCCCCAGAGCCCCCAGACCCTCCACAGCACTCCCAGAAAGGAGAGGGGTTATTAGGAGAAAAAGGGTTTAGAAAAAAGGGAAAAAGCTTCCTTTTCCTTTATTTTTTGTGTTCCAACTGGGAGGGACTCTGCTTCCCCTGCAATTTTAGTGGTCTCAGTTGAAAGAATCCCTGCCTTTTCTATGCTGTTCAGGGTGTTAATTGACAGGGAGTCCTCATTTTCGATTATTCCCCAGTCTAAATAGAAGGGGAAAATCTTGACAATGTTTCTTATGGGTTTGAATTAAAGGTAGCCACCCCCATTTTGTTGTTCTGAGGCCTAAATTGAGGGAGAAGCCCAGCTGTAATCTCCATCTTAAGAGTTTGAACTGAGGGAAAAATCCCTCTTTTTTCATCCCTGGAGAGATTTAAAGAGAGGGGAAAACCTCCGGATTCCACTGGAGAGGAAAACCCCTCTTTTCCCAGTACTTAAGGAGAATAAATTAAAGGGCAGAAGCTATTTATTTACTATTATATTAGTTTCAGTAGAGGTAACTGCCCCATTTCCTTGGTTTAAGGGGTTCACTGGAAGGAAGCTCTGCCTTTTTCAGCATTTTAAGAGTTTAAAAATACATTTCAGGGCCCTTCTTTCTGTGCCATAGGACCAAGTATCTCAGAGCAGGGTAAGCCGGGCACGCACTTAACCCTTACACTGCCTGGGAAGCTTTTATTTTTCTTATTTTTACTTATAATGTAGATAGGCCTAATTAGAGGTCCCAAGGAGACTTAGACAATTTTCTCCACCCAGCTTAGTCACACGTGAAATACTACTTAGTAGCCACTAAGGAATGATTATGAAAGTTAACAGCAAATTACCCAATTTATCTAGTTATGCTGTCTAAAGCGAAACTTTTATTTCTTACCAGTTCTCTACCCTTTTGCTCCAAATAGATGTTGCAAAAAAAAAAAAAGCACTGATATTTTTCTGGAGAGCTTTCTTCTATAACAAGCCCTGTACTCCCCTTGAAATCAAATTAGAAAAGCCAAACACCTGCAGTCGCTCTGAGGGTTTTTATACCCCGTGGGATTCGCCCCCTCCCTTTTCCTGGGTGCCATGGGAACGAGAGGCGGGCACCATCAGGGGTATATTAACCCCAGCCTTTGCTCAGGGCCTTCATTCCCCCTCTGGGATGTGCTGGGATCAGAGCTCTCCTCTGATTTCAGGTAAGAGGCTCTTTCAGCTTATCTCAGCTTGTTTTCAGCAGGTGTTTCTGGGCATCTAAAGCAACAGAGGCTTTGAAGATACTGTGAAGAAAACAGCATAGAATACAGGGAGTATTTAAGCTCGTGATTCTGGGTTTTGTGTTTAGGGGTGGTAAAGTGCATTTGTAATTTCTGGTTTTGTTCTTATTTTGCTTTGTATTTTTTTTTAGGAGGAGTGCAGCTTCCAGAGGCTCCAGGTTGTGTCAGCTACAACACTTTTTTCAGCAGATTCATTGTGTCACAAGAGGGTTCTGCCCAGTGTCCAAGATGATGTTTGAGATTGAGGCTTCAGGTGAGTTGAGGATTGTGACTAGGAGAGGGAGGCTGAGCAGGTATCTGGTTAGGAGTTATTGTTGGGGGGGTGGTTTTGAAGGCAGCAGGGTGAGAAAGGGTGTTTATTTGAGGTCTCCCCCAAGACTTTTCAGAAGCCTAGCAGAGGCATTCACACGTCTTACAGCACACAAGGTCATCCACTGCACTCACAGGAGTGCCATTTAACTTTGCCTTTCTCTAACCCAGGTGTCACTCACAATAATGGCCACAGCCTTGGAATCAGGATGAAGCTGGAGCCTGAAGGAGCCGGGCACACTCAGGAGAGGGCAAGTAGCTGACTCGCTGGGATTTGGCCCACATAACTCTGTACTCATACATTGGTTTTGGTTTTCTTTATTGTAGCTGACCGAGAGGCTAACAGGCGATCACGGGGCCCTCTGAGGCAGACTCATTTCAGGTGCAACGTGGATCCTCATCACCGATCATCCAAAAGATAAGTCAGGGCCACGGCCTGGAGTTGGGACAATGGGAGAGTAGCGGGTTGGGAGTTCCTGGGGCAGATTTAAAAATTAGCAGAGGGAAAAGCAATCTCCTCCAAGGGGCCTCTTAGGACAGCTGAAGGGAGAGGCTCTGATTTTGATGGCAGCTTTCAGGCGGGCAGCGCAGAACAGTTCCGGTCCCCGTCGTGTTGTCCGGTGTACCGTGTTACCTAGTGTGTCTTTGGGGTCCCTTTTGCCTTTTCCCCTCGAGACCCTCACCACAAGCATAATGTGTTGTGTTTATCGTCCCCCTGTTTGTCACGTTCTGTGTCACGGGTGTCCGCACGTATTTGTGCCGGAGCTGCTCTGCCCTGCCCTGCCGCATAGCCTGCTGCAAGAGGACAAGTCCCAGGGACTTGCAGTTTGTGGGGTGTTGCCAGACTCTAGATGATATTCCTAGGTAGATAGAAGATGTTTGGAGCTGTGAAGTTATCCCGCAGCCCTTTGACTTTTGTCCTCGCTTTCTTTCAGATGCAGAAGGATAAAATCCAGGGCAAAATCCATCCACCCATCCCGAGTGAGGAGGTTCCCCCGAGCAGGTCAGTCACCGTTTGTCTCTGCAGGGAGAGTGTCAAGTGTGACTCTGTTACAGCTCTGTTCTTTTTCTTTTTAGGAGGTAAAGCTGGATATCAGCAGTCAAGGTGAGGTGGGCAAGGTGAGCATTGAGTAGGGTACAGAAGCAGTTGTTATTGCTCCAGTCTCGCTTTCCGGTGCAGAACTCTAAGCATCTGTTCCTATTTCTGCGCTTTAGGCAATCCTCTCGGAGTACGCCGAGCCCCAGTCACCAACCGTCCGACACACCGGGCGCGCCGCTCTCCCGAGCCCTGCTGAAGAATCACGGGACTTGGCGATGGAGCTGAGCGTTCTTAGGAGGATGGTGAGTAGCAGACTTGTGGGGTTTTGGCCGAGGGGCTGCCAAGGTCAGGCACTGATGTTTGGTTTTCGTTTAATACAGCTGTCTGAGAGACACCAGCCCGGTGCCAGCAGGACCTTCCCAGCTGACGAGGTGGCCTTTCTTCGCACCCGAGACCGGCATCCCCAGCTGTGCGAGAGATAAGTAGAGGGCCACGACCCACAGAGGGGATGCAAGCAGGGTGCTGGTTTGGGTATTACTGGGAGGGGTTTTTTAGTCTGCTTTGGAGGTGGGGGTGTCCATGAAGCGGCCCCTTAGGCCCCATAAAAGCAAAGCCTGACTTTGGATCACAGTGCTGAGGTGCGCAGGGTAGAGCAGTCCCGGTGTGTATCGTGTCACTTGTCTTTTGTGTATTATGTGTGTTTGGATATGTCATGTCCTTTACCTTAGGCCTTGGAGGGGCCTGTCAGAAACCCTGGCATCATTGTTAGCATCCGTGCTCTCTGCATTCCTCAGCCTGGCACCCAGGCCATGGAACTTTTGCCTCAGGAGCTCAGACAGGCATCAGACTCTCTTGTCTCTTTAGAAGCATCCGGTCAGATGTCTTTTCAGGTCTTGTTCTGAGCTGTGTGGACAGCTCTGCCTCGCCAGGATCCATTATGGCGGACTAGGACTTGTGAGAAGGTGAGGGCAGGTAGAGGCTTCTGGCCGTAGGATTCTCGGGCATCCATCCTTGCAGTTCTTGGAAAAAATCGTTCAGTTAGCATCTTCGTCCTCCAGGTTTCTCTGAGCCTCATCAGCTCGCCATCCATCTTACCTCAGTCATCTAATTTTCTGTTCTTGTGCTCCTTGCAGTCATGCTTCTTGTCTAGAGATTTCTGTCCGTGTTGTGTCCCCGTTGTCTGTCACGTCCTGTCTGTCCTGTGTCACGGGTGTCAGCACACACATTTGTGCCGGAGCTGCTCTGCCCTGCCGCATAGCCCGGCGTAATAGGAGAAGTCCCGGGAAGTTGAAATTTGTAATGTGGGGTGTAGTTGGACTCTAGATGCCATTCCTAGATTGACCTAAGGTGTTTGCAGCTTTTGAGTTATCCTGCAGGTGTTTGACATATGTTCTGACTTTCTTTCAGGTGCAGATGCATTGCACCTGTGGCAGAGCCCCCCATCCTGGGTGAGGGGCTTCCCACAAGCAGGTCAGTCACCATTTGTTTCTGCAGGGGGAGTGTCAAGTGTGACCCTGTTACAGCGCTGTTTTTTGTCTTTCTTTTTAGGAAGTAAATCTGGATCTCAGCAGTCAAGTTCAGGAGAGCAAGGTGATCAGTAGCAGTTTTTGTTGCTGAGCTCTCAATTCCTGGGGCTGCTCTAAGCTTCCAGTCTCGTTTTTGTGCTTTAGGCAATCCACTCGGAGCCTGCCGAGCCCCCGTCACCAGCCGACCGATGTACCGGGTTCCCTGCACGTGTGAGCCCTGTGGACGCGTTACAGGACCTGGTGATGAAACCCTGAACTCTTCTGTTTCAAGGTGCCATCCAGGTGGCCTTGGGCACCTGCCAAGGAGTTGCAGTGAGTCGGGGAAGTAGGGAGGAGGAGCGAGGGTCCGCTCAGGTTTCAGCAATGCCACATGCCCTCGTCTCCTCTTACCCCAGGCTTACCCCGTGACAATGGCATCAGCCTCGGAGGGCGGCCGAAGGGTGCGGCCCCAGGAGCCGGGCATTCTTAGGAGAACGGTGAGTGGCAGAATTGTTGGGTTTTGGCCAGTGTGCTGCAGAGATCATGCACTGATATTTGCATTTCTTTCACGTAGCTGACTAAGAAACAACAGGGAGTTGTTGAACAACAGTGCCAGCAGGAACTTCCCAGATGTTGAGGCTGCCTTCTGTTGCACCTGACACAGACCTGCATCCCCAGATGTCTGAGAGATAAGTAGAGGGGTACAACCCACAGAGGGGATGACAGCGGGGCGCAGGGCAGGGACCCACTGGGAGGGGTTTTTGAGTCCCCTTTGGAGATGGGGGCGTCCATGAAGCGGCCCCTTAGGCCCCATAAAAGGACAGCCTGACTTTTGATCACAGTGCTGAGGTGCGCAGGCCAGAGCAGTCCCGGTGTGTATTGTGTCACTTGTCTTTTGTGTATTATGTGTGTTTGGATATGTCATGTCTTTTACCTTAGGCCTTGGAGGGGCCTGTCAGAAACCCTGGCATCATTGTTAGCATCTGTGCTCTCTGCATTCCTCAGCCTGGCACCAATGCCATGGAACTTTTGCCTCAGGAGCTCAGACAGGCATCAGACTCTCTTGTCTCTTTAGAAGCATCCGGTCAGATGTCTTTTCAGGTCTTGTTCTGAGCTGTGTGGACAGCTCTGCCCCGCCAGGATCCATTATGGCGGACTAGGACTTGTGAGAAGGTGAGGGCAGGTAGAGGCTTCTGGCCGTAGGATTCTCGGGCATCCATCCTTGCAGTTCTTGGAATAAATCGTTCAGTTAGCATCTTCGTCCTCCAGTTTTCTCTGAGCCTCATCAGCTCACCATCGGTCTCCCCTCGGTCATCTCCTTTTGCATTCTCTCAGTCCTCGCAGCCATTTTCCTTGCCCAGAGATTTCTGTCCGTGTCGTGTCCCCGTTGGCTGTCACGTCCTGTCCTGTGTCACGGGTGTGTGCACACACATTTGTGCTGGAGCTGCTCTGCCCTGCCGCATAGCCTGGTGCAATAGGACAAGCCCTGGGGAGTTGAAATTTGTAATGTGGGGTGTAGTTGGACTCTAGATGCCATTCCTAGATTGACCTAAGGTGTTTGCAGCTTTTGAGTTATCCTGCAGGTGTTTGACATATGTTCTGACTTTCTTTCAGGTGCAGATGCATTGCATCCGTGGCAGAGCCCCCCATCCTGGGTGAGGGGCTTCCCCCAAGCAGGTCAGTCACCATTTCTTTCTGCAGGGGGAGTGTCAAGGGTGACCCTTTTACAGCTTTTTTTTTTTTGTCTTTATTTTTAGGAAGTAAATCTGGATCTCAGCAGTCAAGTTCAGGAGAGCAAGGTGATCAGTAGCATTTCTTGTTGCTGAGCTCTCAATTCCTGGGGCTGCTCTAAGTCTCCATTCTCGTTTTTGTGCCTTAGGCCATCTGCTCGGAGCACGCCAAGCTCCCATCCCCAGCGGCCGATGGACCGCGTTTGCCGCTCTCGCCAGCCCTGAGTTCCGGGTCAGGAACCGCCGAGGAGCTGCGGTGAGTAGGGGAAGTAGGGAGGAGGAGCGAGGGTCCCCTCAGGTTTCAGCCATGCCAAATCACCTCATCTCCTCTTAACCCAGGCACCCCCTGTGACGACGGCCTCGGTCTCCGAGCGTGCCCGAAGCGTGCGGCCCGAGCAGCTGAGCGTTCTTAGGAGAACGGTGAGTAGCAGACTAGTGGGGTTTTGGCCGAGGGGCTGCCAAGATTGGGCACTGATGTTTGGTTTTCTTTAATACAGCTGTCTAAGAGACACCAGCCCAGTGCCAGTAGGAGCTTCCCGGCTGACGAGGCGGCCTTTCTTCGCACCCGAGACCGGCATCCCCAGGAGTGCGAGAGATAAGTAGAGGGCCACGACCCACAGAGGGGATGCAAGCAGGGTGCTGGTTTGGGAATTACTGGGAGGGATTTTTGAGTCCACTTTGGTGATAGGGGCTGTCCATGAAGCGGCCCCTTAGGCCCCATAAAAGCAAAGCCTGAATTTGGATCACAGTGCTGAGGTGCGCAGGCCAGAGCAGTCCCGGTGTGTATCGTGTCCCTTGTCTTTTGTGTATTATGTGTTGTTTGCATGTGTCCTGTCTTTTACCTTAGGCCTTGGAGGGGCCTGTCAGAAACCCTGGCATCATTGTTAGCATCTGTGATCTCTGCATTCCTCAGCCTGGCACCCAGGCCATAGAACTTTGGACTCGGGAGCTCAGACAGGCATCAGACTCTCTTGTCTCTTTAGAAGCATCCGGTCAGATGTCTTTTCAGGTCTTGTTCTGAGCTGTATGGACAGCTGTGCCCCACCGGGATCCATTATGGCGGACTAGGACTTGTGAGAAGGTGAGGGCAGGTAGAGGCTTCTGGCCGTAGGATTCTCGGGCATCCATCTTTGCAGTTCTTGGAAAAAAATCATTCAGTTAGTATCTTCTTCCTCCAGGTTTCTCTGAGCCTCATCAGCTCACCATCGGTCTCCCCTCGGTCATCTCCTTTTGCATTCTCTCAGTCCTCGCAGCCATTTTCCTTGCCCAGAGATTTCTGTCCGTGTTGTGTCCCCGTTGTCTGTCACGTCCCGTCTGTCCCGTGTCACGGGTGTGTGCACACACATTTGTGCCGGAGCTGCTCTGCCCTGCCGCATAGCCTGGTGCAGTAGGAGAAGTCCCGGGGACTTGAAGTTTGTTATGTGGGGTGTAGTTGGAGTCTAGGTGGGATTTGTAGATGGACACAAGATATCTGGAGCTCTTAAGTTATCCTGCAACAGTTTGGCTCTTGTCCTGACTTTTTTTCAGGTGCAGAAGGATGAAATCCAGGGCAGAGGGCCCCATCCCGGGTGAGTGGTTTCCCCTGAGCAGGTCAGGCACCATTTGTCTCTGCAGCAGAAGTGTATGTAGTGACTCTGTTACAGCTCTGTTCTTTGTCTTTCTTTTTAGGAAGTAAATCTGGATACCAGCAGTCAAGGTGAGCAGTGGAGAGAAGTAGCTGTTATTGCTCCAGTCTCAGTTTCTGGTGCAGCTCTAAGCTTCCATTCTCTTTTTTGTGGTTTAGGCAATCCACTGGGAGCCTGCCAAGCCCCCGTCACCAGCCGGCCGATGCACCGGGTTCCCTGCACGTGCGAGCCCTGTGGATGCATTACAGGACCTGGTGATGAAGCCCAGAACTTTTCTATTTCAAGGTGCCATCCAGGTGGCCTTGGGCACCGGACGAGGAGTCGCGGTGAGTAGGGGAAGCAGGGAGGAGGAGTGAGGGTCCGCTCAGGTTTCAGCCATGCCACATGACCTCGTCTCCTCTTACCCCAGGCTTACCCTGTGACAACGGCATCAGCCTCGGAGCACGGCCGAAGGGTGCGGCCCCAGGAGCCGGGCATTCTTAGGAGATCGGTGAGTGGCAGAATTGTTGGGTTTTGGCCAGTGTGCTGCAGAGATCATGCACTGATATTTGCATTTCTTTCACGTAGCTGACTAAGAAACAACAGGGAGTTGTTGAACAACAGTGCCAGCAGGAACTTCCCAGATGTTGAGGCTTCCTTCTGTTGCACCTGACACGGACCTGCATCCCCAGATGTCTGAGAGATAAGTAGAGGGGTACAACCCACAGAGGGGATGACAGTGGGGCGCAGGGCAGGGACCCACTGGGAGGGGTTTTTGAGTCCCCTTTGGAGATGGGGGTGTCCATGAAGTGCACACCCTTAGGCCCCATAAAAGCAAAGCCTGGCTTTGGATCACAGTGCTGAGGTGCGCAGGCCAGAGCAGTCCCGGTGTGTATCGTGTCACTTGTGTTTTGTGTATTATGTGTTGTTTGGATATGTCATGTCCTTTATGTCATGTCTTTTACCTTAGGCCTTGGAGGGGCCTGTCAGAAACCCTGGCATCATTGTTAGCATCTGCGATCTCTGCATTCCTCAGCCTGGCACCCAGGCCATAGAACTTTCGCCTCAGGAGCTCAGACAGGCATCAGACTCTCTTGTCTCTTTAGAAGCATCCGGTCAGATGTCTTTTCAGGTCTTGTTCTGAGCTGTATGGACAGCTATGCCCCGCCAGGATCCATTATGGCGGACTAGGACTTGTGAGAAGGTGAGGGCAGGTAGAGGCTTCTGGCCGTAGGATTCTCGGGCATCCATCTTTGCAGTTCTTGGAAAAAATCATTCAGTTAGCATCTTCTTCCTCCTGGTTTCTCTGAGCCTCATCAGCTCACCATCGGTCTCTCCTCGGTCATCTCCTTTTGCATTCTCTCAGTCCTTGCAGCCATTTTCCTTGCCAGGAGATTTCTGTCCGTGCTGTGTCCCCGTTGGCTGTCACGTCCTGTCCTGTGTCATGGGTGTGTGCACACATTTGTGCCGGAGCTGCTCTGCCCTGCCGCATAGCCTGGTGCAATAGGAGAAGTCCCGGGGACTTGAAGTTTGTAATTTGGGGTGTAGTTGGACTCTAGGTGGGATTTGTAGATGGACACAAGATATCTGGAGCTCTTAAGTTATCCTGCAGCTCTTTGATTTTTGTCCTTTCTTTCAGGTGCAGAAGGATGAAATCCAGGGCAGAGGGCCCCATCCCGGGTGAGGGGATTGCCCCGAGCAGGTCAGTCACCATTTGTCTCTGCAGAGGAAGCATAAATGGTGGCCGTTACAGCATTGTTCGTTGTCTCTCTTTTTAGGAGGTCAAGGCCGAGAGCAGCAGTCAAGGCCGAGTGGGCAAGGTGAGCATTGAATAGCGTACAGAAGCAGTTGTTATTGCTGAGGTCTCAGTTTTGGTGCAGCTCTAAGCATCTCCTCTTGTTTTTTTTTATTTTAGGTGGTCCACTTGCCATCTCTCCTGGCTGAGCATGCCTATGCCAGGTGGGTGAGAGCTTAAGGTATCAGTGTGGCATCCTTGTCAGATTTGGGCAGTTGTGTTTTCACAGTATCTCAGCAAATTTTCTGCTTTGTTTCTTTGCAGGTGCTGTCGCTGCCCTAGGCACGCCAAGGAACAGAGGAGGGCAGGTGAGTCGGCGTTTAGGCAGGCTGACTCATAGGTGAATGTTACACAGCAGCATGCTAAGCGTGTCCCTTTTCTCTTTGCAGGTCTTTTCCGGGCACCCTCCAGAGTCAAATCAAGATTTGAGGTGAGCCGGGGCAGCGGTGCGGATGAGTCCCGGGGATTACTGTTTTTGAGGGCAATAGTCAGGTTTTCTGTTTTGCCTTAGGTACCCTGAGGAGGCTCGTAGCCAAAGCTTGGAAATGGCAGCACCGAAGCACACACGGAGAGCATCTCAACGTCCACGTCCGACCGAGGATGGGTTTTGTCTGCTCCTCTTCCAAAAGCTAAGTGTCGGGGCCAGTGGTTGGGAGAAGGGGAATAGCCTTTACTCTCAGAGGAGGCAATCAGATGTCAGCTTAGTGTAGAGGTCTGTAGGGGGGCGGGCTCTCTGGAAGTAAAGGGAGAGGGTTTCCCCTCAGCCTCGCCAGAGCCTTTGCCGGGCAGGACAGTTCCGACCCATCTCCACATCTTCGCGTACTTTGCGTCGTCCGCCTCCCTTGACCCGACGTCGTCACGGATCTTTCCCCCGAGGAGCTCGCCTTCACGTCCGGAGCTACGGCCACGGTCACCCGGCAGTCGGCTTCCTTCTCTAGGCTCGCCGAGCCTCTCGAGCATCCTCTTAACTGCTGTGGCAGTAACTTCTTTTAACGAGTTACGTTTCATCATCACGTGCTCTCGTCCTAGGGCTTCCTTTCCTTTGGCATCATCAGCCTCTGGCTCATCTTGCACTAGGAATCTCGGGTCCCTACGGGGACAGTGCCAGGCAGTTGTCACTCGTCTCTGTGTTATGTCGTCCGTGTCCGTGTTATGTCGTCCGTGTCTGTGTTATGTAGTCTGTGTCCATCGTCTTACGTGTCACAGGCCTTTGTTACGTCTCAACGCTTTATCGGCACTATTCCGTGCCACGTAGGCCATATTCTACTCACGTTCCTTTCCGGATATCCCCTATTCTGGCATCTTTACATTTTTACTCTTTGAGACAGGAATGTCTCAAAGGGACAAGATGTTCTCATCCGTCTTCCTTCTCACTACCAGCTTTGGTAGTGCCTTTTTTTCCACGCCATTCTCTTGGACTTCCTGAGGGAGCGTCTTACACCCTCCTCACGTGACTGCAGAAGTTCTATAGGTTCCATCTTCTCAAAGGGTACAGGGCTCAAGAATTAATCTTCCAGAGAGCTATCTCAAGTCTTGGCTTATACTGTATGTACTTACATTGTTTGTACCTATGCTGGCTTATACTGTATGTACTTATACTGTATGTACTTACATTGCGTTTACCTATGTTGGCTTACACTGTATGTACTTACATTGTGTGTACCTATGCTGGTTTATATTGTATGGACTTACACTCCATGTACACTTGCACTGTATGCGTCTGCTTTTATTGTGTGTACTCACGTTGTACCACTTATGGTCGGAGCTGCCCTGCCCTGGCACATAGTCACAGTTAGGTAGAACAGTTATAAAAACTTTACTGTTCATCTGTCTTTAATGGGGTTTTGGGTAGAAAATTTATTGGTCCAGAGCGGGGACAAGTCCTAGCTGTCAGCCACTCATCGACCGCTTCCTGTCGTCTCACAGGTCCCCGAGGCTGCCGATTTCCCCAGAATCTACCATTTGACGTCGAGGAGCGGCAGCCAGAAGAAGCGTGGAAGCGTGTTCTTCAGCATCTCGAGTAAGAGCCGCAGGGAACGTTTAAATGGGAGGAGTGCATGAGCGTGTGTGAGAGCACGTGTCTGTCTGTCGGCGTCTGCTCGTCTCTGCGTGTATGAGCACATGCTGACTGGATTTAACCTTGTGTGTGTGACTTTTGCTTTTCAGGTTTTTCAACTCATTTGTAAATTTAGAGTAAAAAATCCCCAGCCGGGTTTACCCCCCCCACCCCCCCCGGCTGTTTTTTTTTTTCTTTTTTTTTTTTCCCCCGGCTGGGTTTTTTCCCGGCTCCCGGTCGGTCAGCGAGGCGACGTTCATCGCCAAAGTTTGGGCACAGACCCTCCAGGGGCCGGGTATTTCTTCAGGCAGGAGGAATTTTTGGAGGCTCCAGGGAACCATGTTCCCGAGGAGCAATGATTGCTGGGGTGTAATTTAGCAGTTGTGGTGAGAGGGATGGTGAGTTTGTGTGTCATTTGAAGGGGGTGTTAATGGTAGATAAGTGCTGTTTTTTGTGTGCTTTTGTTGTTTTGGGTGTCCTGTAACAATAAATCCACAAGTAATGAAAATAGAAAAAGGTTATAATCTTGTGTTAATGTGTGTGTTGTGTTGTATTGCTCTTTATTGCAGGGTGAGCACAGGGTGAACTCTCTCCTCCTTGCTGTGACACCTGGGCTGGCAGGGATGACACAGTGACCTCTGGCAGCTGATGCTGCCTGTGCCATCACCTGGCACTGACGTGTTTGATGAAAATCCTTTTGCTGGGATTTTTCTCCTGAGAAGCCTCAGAACAGAAATGGAACCAATAACAATCTGCTGGCTGTGGAGTGTGGGCTGGAGATGGTTTAGCAACAGGGGCATCTTGGGTTGGTCTCCTGTGCATTGTTTCTACTTGATGACCAATCATGGTCCAGCGGTGTTGGGGCTGTGAGCAGTCCCAGGTTTTTATTATTCATTCCTTTCCAGCTTTCTGATGTTTCCTTGCTCTTTTAGTATAGTTCTAATATCTCATTTTCTTTTAATATAATAGAGATCATAAAATAATAGTTCAGCCTTCTGAAAGGTGGAGTCAAGATTCTCATCTCCTCCCTTGTCCTGGAGGACCCTCAAACACCACCACAATCAGTGGCCGAGCGGGTTTGTGCGAGCCTCTCAGTAACCCTCGGCCGGTCCCGAGTTGGCAGACACCAGGGGGCAGCCCCCACACAGCCGACGGGGGGAGACACTCTCTGTGTGTGCCCCGAGGGTGCTGAGGGCACCTGGGCTGGCCGGGAGACACTCTCTGTGCCCCGAGGGTACTGAGGGCACCTGGCCTGGTCGCCTTTGCAGCAGAAAAGACACCAGAGACATGGTAGATGATAAAGGGCCGACTCTTAGCAGGGGTTAATGCAAGGTTTTATTAGGAGTCCCATAGGAGCTCCTGCACCTCATGGGGCTCCTGCTGTGAGCCCCGGGAGATGTGCCAAGGTTACATTTTAAGGGAGGTGGAAACCGAAAGTAGATAACATCCTACCAACCATTAAGTGACCCTAAGGGATGGATGCTGGGGGATAGACATATAGGACAGCGTATGGGGCAAGGCTTGGGGGGCTGACCCCTGGCCTCTGGCTCATCACTCGACAACTTGGACTGAAACTTCTGCATGGAGGGGATGGGAGGCTGAGTGATTGACAGAGAGCCAGGGTGGGGGTTTGGGGATGATCTCATCCCGGGAGAGGGATAACACAGGTAAAGGGAGGGGGGTACAGTTTGGGATAAACCATTTGGGAAAAATTACTTCAAAGTATTACAAAGTATAAAAATGCACTACAGCAGGTTTGGGCATCACCAAATAAAATGTAATAAAATGCTTTAAAAATAGAAAAATTAAAAATAAAAATAAATAAAATAACAAAATTAATTAAAAATAAATAATAAAAAAACCCAAACTGTAAAGTGCTGTAAAGTGCTGTACAAGTTCCATAAAATGTAGTGCCGTAATGCAAGACCCTCAAACACCACCACAATCACCAGCTTAAATTGGTCTGGGCAGCACCAAATAAAATAAAATAAAAAGCTTTAAAAATAGAAAAATTTAAAAAAATTAAATAAAAAACAAAATTAAAAAAATAAATGCTTTAAGAATAGAAAAATTAGAACTAAAAAATAAAAAGAAAATTAAAAAAATAAAATGCTTTAAAAAGAGAAAAATTAAAAATAAAAATTAAATTAAAAAAAATTTAAAAAATGCTTTAAAAATAGAAAAATTAAAAATAACAATTAAATAAAAATAAAATTAAATGAATAAAATAAATGCTTTAAAAATAGAAAAATTAAATATAAAAATTAAATTAAAAATTAATAAAATTAAAAGGTTTAAAAATAGAAAAATTAAAAATAGAAATAAAAAATTAAATTAAAAACTAAAAAAAAGTTTCAAAATATAAAAATAAAAGTTAAATAAAAAATATTAAAGAATAAAAAAGCTTTGAAAATAGAAAAATTAAAAATAAAAATTTAATACAAAACAAAATTAAAAAAATATGATAAATGCTTTAAAAATAGAAAAATTAAATATAAAAATTAAATTAAAAATTAATAAAATTAAAAGGTTTAAAAATAGAAAAATTAAAAATAGAAATAAAAAATTAAATTAAAAAATAAAGGTTTCAAAATATAAAATTAAAAATAAAAATTAAATAAAAAATAATATTAAAGAATAAAAAAGCTTTGAAAACAGAAAAATTAAAAATAAAAATTAAATAAAAAATAAAATTAAAAAAAAAGCTTTAAAAATAAAAAAATTAAGAATAAAAATAAATTAAAAATAAAATTTAAAAATTCAAAAACTTTGAAAATAAAAAATTAAAAAAATAAAAATTTAATAAAAAACAAAATTAAAAAATAAATGCTTTAAATTAGAAAAAATAAATATAAAAATTAGAAAAAAAAAATTAAAAAATAAATGCTTTAATAATACAAAAATTAAAAATAGAAAAATAACTAAAAAACAAAATTAGAAAAATAAATGCTTTAAAAATAGAAAACTTAAAAATAAAAAAATTAAGAATAAAAATAAATAAAAAATAAAATTTAAAAATTCAAAAACTTTGAAAATAGAAAATTTAAAAAATAAAAATTAAATAAAAAACAACAAAAAAAAAGCTTTAAAAATAGAAAAAATAAATAGAAAAATTAGAAAAAAAAAAATTAAAAAAATAAATGCTTTAAAAATAGAAAACTTAAAAATAAAAAAATTAAAAATAAAATTAAAAAAATAAAAAGCAATAAAAATAGAAAAATTAAAAATAAACATTCAATAAAAACAAAATTAAAAAATATAATAAATGCTTTAAAAATAAAAAGATTAAATATAAAAATTAAATAAAAAATTAATAAAATAAAAAGCTTTTAAAATAGAAAAATTAAAAATAAAAACGAATTTAAAAAATTTTAAAAAGGCTTTAAAAATAGAAAAATTAAAAATTAAATAAAAAACAAAATTAAAAAAATAAATGATTAAAAAAAGAAAAATTAAATTTAAAAATTAAATTTAAAAATTAAATTTAAAAATATTTTAAAAATAAAATAAAAAGCTTTAAAAATAGGAAAATTAAAAATAAAAAAAAAATTAAAAAATAAAATAAAAAGCTTTAAAAATAGAAAAATTTAAAAAAACCCAAAATTAATAAAATAAAATGAATTAAAATAACATGAAAAACAAAATAAAAACTCTAAAGTGCTGTAAAGTGCCATAAAATTTCCATAAAACGTCGTAAAAGGTGCCGTAAAGCGCGACTGTCGTAAAAGGTGCCGTAAAGCGCGACTGTCGTAAAACTACCGTAAAGCGCGACTGTCGCAAAACTGTCGTAAAAGGTGCCGTAAAGCGCGACTGTCGTAAAACTGCAGTAAAGCGTGACTCTCGTAAAACTGTCGCAAAAGGGGCCGTAAAGCGCGACTGTCGTAAAAGGTGCCGTAAAGCGCGACTGTCGTAAAACTATCGTAAAAGGTGCCATAAAGCGCGACTGTCGTAAAAGGTGCCGTAAAGTGCGACTGTCGTAAAACTGCCGTAAAGCGCGACTGTCGTAAAACTGTCGCAAAAGGGGCCGCAAAGCGCGACTGTCGCAAAAGGGGCCGTAAAGCGCGACTGTCGTAAAAGGTGCCGTAAAGCGCGACTGTCGTAAAACTGTCGTAAAAGGTGCCGTAAAGCGCGACTGTCGTAAAAGGTGCCGTAAAGCGCGACTGTCGTAAAACTGTCGTAAAAGGTGCCGTAAAGCACGACTGTCGTAAAAGGTGCCGTAAAGCGCGACTGTCGTAAAACTGCAGTAAAGCGCGACTGTCGTAAAACTGTCGCAAAAGGGGCCGTAAAGCGCGACTGTCGTAAAAGGTGCCGTAAAGCGCGACTGTCGTAAAACTGCCGTAAAGCGCGACTGTCGCAAGACTGTCGTAAAAGGTGCCGTAAAGCGCGACTGTCGTAAAAAGGTGCCGTAAAGCGCGACTGTCGTAAAACTGCAGTAAAGCGCGACTGTCGTAAAACTGTCGCAAAAGGGGCCGTAAAGCGCGACTGTCGTAAAAGGTGCCGTAAAGCGCGACTGTCGTAAAACTGCCGTAAAGCGCGACTGTCGCAAAAACTGTCGTAAAAGGTGCCGTAAAGCGCGACTGTCGTAAAAGGTGCCGTAAAGCGCGACTGTCGTAAAACTGCCGTAAAGCGCGACTGTCGCAAAACTGTCGTAAAAGGAGCCGTAAATCGCGACTGTCGTAAAAGGTACCGTAAAGCGCGACTGTCGTAAAAGGTGCCGTAAAGCGCGACTGTCGTAAAACTGTCGTAAAAGGTGTCGTAAAGTGCGACTGTCGTA
The DNA here is from genome assembly GCF_037042795.1 of Molothrus aeneus. Classification (NCBI taxonomy): domain Eukaryota; kingdom Metazoa; phylum Chordata; class Aves; order Passeriformes; family Icteridae; genus Molothrus; species Molothrus aeneus. Next base: position 70,984 of record NC_089675.1, on the reverse strand, counting down.
AAAGGTGCCGTAAAGCGCGACTGTCGTAAAAGGTGCCGTAAAGTGCGACTGTCGCAAAACTGTCGTAAAAGGTGCCGTAAAGCGCGACTGTCGTAAAAGGTGCCGTAAAGCGCGACTGTCGTAAAAGGTGCGTTTTTTCGACAGTCGCGCTTTACGACACTACCTTTTTTATGGAACTTTTACAGTACTTTACAGCACTTTACGGATTTTATTTTGTTTTTTAATTATTTTTAATTAATTCTATTTTTTAAATTTAATTTTTATTTAATATTTTCTTAATTTTCCGATTTTTAAAGCTTTTTTTAATCTTTTTTTTTAGTTTTAATTTTTCTATTTTGAAGCATTTATTTTATTTTTAAATTTTCCTTTTTATTTAATTTTTAGTTTTATTTTTATATTTCTAAAGCATATTTTAAATTTTTTTATTTTTATTTTTTTCTTAATTTTTACTTTTGAGTTTTTGATTTTTAAAGCTTTTTTTATTTTTTTATTTAATTTTATTTTTGATTTATCTATTTTTAAAGCTTTTTATTTTATTTTAAATTTTTTTTAATTTAATTTTTTTGTTTTATTTTTTTTAAAGCATTTATTCTTTTAAATTTCTTATTTTTTAGTTTTCATTTTTTATTTATAAACTATTAATTTTATATTTTAAATTTTATTTTTTATTTAATATTTATTTTTGCTTTATCTATTTTTAAAGCATTTATTTTATTTTTTTTAGTTTTTATTTAATATTTAGTTTTGGTTTTTTTTATTTTTAAAGCATTTATTTTATTTTTTACTTTTTATTTAATTTTTATTTTTGATTTTTCTATTTTTAAAGCTTTTTGTTTTATTTTTTAAATTTTTTTTAATTTTTTGTTTTAATTTTTTATTTTTAAATAATTTATTTTATTTTTTTAATTTTATTTTTTATTTCATTTTTATTTTTTGCTTTTTCTATTTTTAATGCTTTTTTAAAAAATTTATTATTTATTTAATTTTTAGTTTTAATTTTTTTTTAAAGCTTTTTTAATTTTTTTATGTAATTTTTATTTTTGATCTTTCTATTTTTAAAGCTTTTAAAAATTTTTTTATTTAATTTTTTATTTCATTTTTAGTTTTAATTTTTTATTTTTGAACTATTTATTTTATTTTTCAAATATTATATTTTATTTCATTTTTATTTTTTGCTTTTTCTATTTTTAAAGCATTTATTTAATTTTTTTACTTTTATTTTTTATTTAATTTTTAGTTTTGATTTTTTAATTTTTAAAGCATTTTTTAATGTTTTTTTAATTTAATTTTTATTTTTGATCTTTCTATTTTTAAAGCGTTTTAAATTTTTTTTAATTTTCAGTTTTAATTTTTTTTAAACATTTATTTTATTTTTTAATTTTATTTTTTATTTCATTTTTAGTTTTAATTTTTTATTTTTGAACTATTTATTTTTTTTATTTTTTATTTAATTTTTTAAAAATTTTCTATTTTTAAAGCTTTTTTTATTTTTTAATTTTATTTTTTATTTAATTTTTATTTTTTGCTTTTTCTATTTTTAAAGCATTTATTTTATTTTTTAAATTTTCCTTTTTATTTAATTTTTAGTTTTGATTTTTTTATTTTTAAAACATTTTTTATTTTTTATTTACTTTTTAGTTTTAAATTTTTTATTTTTAAACATTTATTTTATTTAATTTTATTTTTTAATTTTATTTTTTATTTTTAGTTTTGATTTACTTTTAAAGCATTTCTTATTTTTTTAATTTCATTTTTTATTTTATTTTTTGTTTTGATTTTTTTATTTTTAAAGCATTTCTTTTATTTTTTTAATTTCATTTTTTTTCATTTTTAGTTTTAATTTTTCTATTTCTAAGCATTTCTTTTATTTTTAAAATTTTTTTAAAAGTTTTAGTTTTTTTTTAATTAAAAAAAAATTTTAATTTTTTTTTTTAATTTTTCTGTTTTTAACGCTTTTTATTTTTTTAATTTTCTTTTTTTTTATTTTCCCATTTTTAAAGCATTTTTTTATTTTTTACTTTTTATTTAATTTTTATTCTTGATTTTTCTATTTTTAAAGCTTTTTATTTTATTTTTTAATTTTATTTTTTATTTTTTGTTTTAATTTTTTTATTTTTATAGCATTTATTTTATTTTTTAATTTTATTTTTATTTCATTTTCATTTTTTGCTTTTTCTATTTTTAAAGCTTTTTTATTTTTTAATTTTAGTTTTATTTAATTTTTAGTTTTAATTTTTATATTTCTAAAGCATATTTTAAATTTTTTTATTTTTATTTTTTTCTTAATTTTTACTTTTGAGTTTTTGATTTTTAAAGCTTTTTTAAATTTTTTTTATTTAATTTTATTTTTGATTTATCTATTTTTAAAGCTTTTTATTTTATTTTAAAATTTTTTTTAATTTAATTTTTTTGTTTTATTTTTTTTAAAGCATTTATTTTTTTAAATTTCTTATTTTTTAGTTTTCATTTTTTATTTATAAACTATTAATTTTATATTTTAAATTTTATTTTTTATTTAATATTTATTTTTGCTTTATCTATTTTTAAAGCATTTATTTTATTTTTTTTAGTTTTTATTTAATATTTAGTTTTGGTTTTTTTTATTTTTAAAGCATTTATTTTATTTTTTACTTTTTATTTAATTTTTATTTTTGATTTTTCTATTTTTAAAGCTTTTTGTTTTATTTTTTAAATTTTTTTTTAATTTTTTGTTTTAATTTTTTTATTTTTAAATAATTTATTTTATTTTTTTAATTTTATTTTTTATTTCATTTTATTTTTTGCTTTTTCTATTTTTAATGCTTTTTTAAAAAATTTATTATTTATTTAATTCTTAGTTTTAATTTTTTTTTTTAAAGCTTTTTTAAACTTTTTATTTAATTTTTATTTTTGATCTTTCTATTTTTAAAGCTTTTTAAAATTTTTTTATTTAATTTTTTATTTCATTTTTAGTTTTAATTTTTTATTTTTGAACTATTTATTTTATTTTTCAAATATTATATTTTATTTATTTTTATTTTTTGCTTTTTCTATTTTTAAAGCATTTATTTAATTTTTTACTTTTATTTTTTATTTAATTTTTAGTTTTGATTTTTTTATTTTTAAAGCATTTTTTAATGTTTTTTTTAATTTAATTTTTATTTTTGATCTTTCTATTTTTTAAGCTTAATAATTTTTTTAATTTTCAGTTTTAATTTTTTTTTTTAACATTTATTTTATTTTTTAATTTTATTTTTTATTTCATTTTTAGTTTTAATTTTTTATTTTTGAACTATTTATTTTATTTTTCAAATATTATATTTTATTTCATTTTTATTTTTTGCTTTTTCTATTTTTAAAGCATTTATTTAATTTTTTACTTTTATTTTTTATTTAATTTTTAGTTTTGATTTTTTTATTTTTAAAGCATTTTTTAATGTTTTTTTAATTTAATTTTTATTTTTGATCTTTCTATTTTTTAAGCTTAATAATTTTTTTAATTTTCAGTTTTAATTTTTTTTTAACATTTATTTTATTTTTTAATTTTATTTTTTATTTCAGTTTTAGTTTTAATTTTTTATTTTTGAACGATTTTTTTTTATTTTTTATTTAATTTTTTAAAAATTTTCTATTTTTAAAGCTTTTTTATTTTTTAATTTTATTTTTTATTTCATTTTTATTTTTTGCCTTTTCTATTTTTAAAGCATTTATTTTATTTTTTTAATTTTCCTTTTTATTTAATTTTTAGTTTTGATTTTTTTATTTTTAAACATTTATTTTATTTTTTTTTAACTTTTTTATTTTTTATTTTTTATTTACTTTTTAGTTTTAATTTTTTTATTTTTAAACATTTATTTTATTTAATTTTATTTTTTAATTTTATTTTTTATTTTTAGTTTTGATTTATTTTTAAAGCATTTTTTATTTTTTTAATTTCATTTTTTTATTTATTTTTTTAGTTTTGATTTTTTTATTTTTAAAGCATTTCTTTTATTTTTTTAATTTCATTTTTTTTTTCATTTTTAGTTTTAATTTTTCTATTTCTAAGCATTTCTTTTATTTTTTAAATTTCTTTTTAATTTTTAGTTTTAATTTTTCTGTTTTTAAAGCTTTTTATTTTTTAATTTTCTGTTTTTTTATTTTCCCATTTTTAAAGCATTTTTTTTTATATTTTTTATTTAATTTTTATTTTTAATTTTTCTATTTTTAAAGCTTTTAAATTTATTTTATTTGGTGCTGCCCAGACCAACTCAAGCTGGTGATTGTGGTGGTGTTTGAGGGTCTTGCAGTTACCCTGATTAATAGGTAGAGATGTTGTTTGGAGGCCACAGTGTTACAGGTAGGGGTTAAACAGTTTTTTAGGGTCTTTCAGGTGATTTTTCAGGGATTTTTAGGGATATTTTAGGGGTTTTTTTACAGGAGTTTTTTAGGAATTCTCTGGAAATGTTTAGGATACCTTTAGGGCTTTTTCAGGGCCTTAAAAATAATTTTTAGGGTGTTTTATTGACTGTCTTACTGGGGCGCCCCAGCCGCCCAAGGCACCCCATGCAGGCGCCGCAGCGCTCCAGCCCAGCCTCCCGTCAGCGCCGCCCGTGGTCGCTTCCCCTCTCCTGCCGCCGCCGCTGCATGGCGGGCCGAGCCGCGCCTTCCCCACCGCACCCTCCCGCTTCAGAGCTGCTGGATGGCGCGGCTCCGCCGCCTCCTGCAACCATGGGCGTCCTGGCGTTTCCTTCCACGGCCGCAGCCACAGCCCCGTTCCTGTTCCCACAGCTCCGCCGCCTCCCGCACGCCCCATCCTGCCCGCCGCCATGATGACTGCCCGCGCCGCCGTAGTGACGGAACCCACGCATGCACAGTTGCTACAACCCCAGCACCAGCAATATCACTCCACGCCAACTCATCGAACCACAGCGCTGCTTCCGGGATCAGCTGCACGCATGCGCAGTTCTATCTCCACGGCCCCGCCGCCACCCTCCACTGCGTTCGCCGCAGCTTTGGTACAGCCCGGTCCCGGTTCCGAGTCGCTGCGTGCCGCTGTCCAGCCACAGCCGGCATCGTTGTGCCCTGTCACGCCACTTCTGCCGCCACTGCATCTGTACACGGCACCACAGCAGGCAAAAACTGCAGCACCTTGCACGTATCCTTCCGCGTCTCTCCTTCTGCCGGGCACCGAGAGATCCCTCTGCAGCGCGTAACCCTGAGCAACCGATACCTGGTGTGTCTCCGCGTTTTCGCCTTCCACACTCCTAGCACCCAGTTGGACTACTTTGTGTCACGATTCATCTGCACAGCCACATCCATGCACACAAACCGTGCCACAAGGAGGAGGAGGAGGAGGTTGGAATATGACAGCTGCTTTAATAAATACAGGACAGACAGAGAATTATTTTGCCCCTGCAAATGCCAGCTCTTTGATCCCAACACAAAAGAATTTTGAAAAAGAACTGTTCCCAAATAGCTCCAGAGTCCCCTCAGTGTTTGGGACAGATTTCTCGACCCACAAATAGACAGTAAACCCTGAAAATTTGCCAGCATTAATGCCAAAATTAGAAAACTCACAAAAATCTTTTGATAATTTTCACCTAACAGACTGGTGTGAAAAACATCAATCACTTGCTTTTAAAATTTTTGAAAGTTTAATAGTAATAAAATGGTTATAAAAATAGTCATACAATTAGAGTAATAATAATTTGGACAATTTGAATTAGGACAATATGAGACAACAAAAACAAAGAGTTACGGACGTCCGGGTACCTTTTTCTGGGCAGCACGAGCCTGAAAAAGGACCCCCGTTAACAAAGGATTAACCCTTAAAAGCAATAGCCTGTTGCATAGTCATACACTTCGTACATGGTGCATAAATTCCATTCAAACACAGGATTCTGTCTGCTCATCATCCACTTCTTCCTTCTAATCCTAACAGCGCCTTGGAGGCAGGAAGAAGTTTGTTTCTTCTGATAAGAGGGCAATAAATTCTTTTTCTCTGAAAGATCCAGGTGCCCTGTGGCCGCTATCTCACTGCAAGTCCTTTCTTTAAAAAAAGTATCTTACATAGCATCGTTTCTATATTAACAGTTTTTGTAACCTATAACTATATTTAACACACTACTTAAGAGAATGAATACAGCATTACTTTCTAACACAACACATATAATATTCATTTTATTATTTCCAAAAAGCCAATCATAAAATACCTGCATTTTTCACAATCCCCACTCTTATTCTTTGTAAATCCTTTGGCTCGAGCAATATTTCTTATCTACTTGCATCTTCTGGACTATGCAGGCAAAATAAAACAGGGGATTACACAAGGAAGAAATATAAAAATAGTTGCAACACATAAAATGAAAGATCTTAATTTCTTCTAATACATTACCCTACCAGCTAGGTTTTAACATTGTTTTCTAATTTTTGGACCGGTACCTGGGTTATTATATGCATATATATTTTTTTCTTCTTTGATTTCTTTTGCTTTTTCTAGAATCACTTTTCTGTGCTCATGAATTTTCAACAATTTGATATATTAAACTTTCCACAAACACCCCCTTCTTTGGCCAATAAATAGTCTAAAGCCAACCTATTCTGATACCCTACAGTTTTTGTTTGGCTTAGCTGACTTGATATTAACTCCAATGCCTGGGCAGCTCCATTTGCTATCATTTCCATAACTACTTGGAGTCTTGTAATATGACTCAATAGATAATTTGGGGTCAATACAGATTCAATTGCTGTGCTGGTTTTACCTTTTCGTTTATTATTTGTTTTTTTTACCAAATCTTCTTGAACCATATCTTCAAGATTAAATTTAAAACAAATCCATCTCTCTCCTTTTAAACATTCAATTCCAAATCTATTACCACATTTTCCTAAGTTTCTTGTAATCCAATAATTTACTCCATTTTGCCTACAGGTTCTTAATTTGGATGGGTTATAACAGTGGCTGTTGACATAGGTATGTGTAATAAAAGAGGAACTTTGGTTTCTTTCCACGTGATGCTTTCTGCAGCATTTGTGACACAATCTTGCTGGTATCCCGAAAGGGAAAAGAGAACAAATGAGTGCCAGAAACAGGAATAACAGAGCTCCAGTATGCCTTATACTCCCACCTCCCAGGCCTGTGAGGTTGCAACCCACAGCAGATGTATTTGATCTTCTCGGTGGCGAAATACAGAGGCCAATCTGCACTTGCCCTCTATTTCCTTGTCACTTTCTCTTAAATAATTTCCAGGCAAATTGGTTTTGACACCCTTTAACTGTGGTCTCTTACCGTTCTTCAGGTATCTCTCATTCACCAGGCAGTAATAATTCCCATCCACAAAGCTAAGTTATTACTTTAACACTTTTTGCAATAAGAGCATAAATGTTGTGAACTTCAATACTAATTATTCTCACAATTCAAGCATTTACTTATAACCCAGCTAGCATGTCCAGTATTGGAATGAATCAAATAAAGTTTACTGATGGAAATGGTAATTCCCCTTCTCCCCTGTACAATTCTCAGGCTAAGGTCAGAACACAAAAACAGTCTTGATCCTTCTATCTGGAGTATTCCTCCCCTAAGGAGATGTTCTATTCAGGCATGACCAGAATAAAACCAGGCAGGGCTTGAAACCAGTTGTATAAGCGTCGTCTTAACTCTTAATTCAGTATTGTTCTTTGTACATTTTTTGGATCATTTGGCTTTTGCCAAACTATTACCACTCAGTCCCCATTGGAAAGTCAGTTCGGTATCACCTGGTTTAAATGCAACAGTCCATTCCTCAGGTTCCTTCACAAGTCCTTTGATTCTGCTGGCATGAATTCACCCTCTTTCCGTGATTCTGATTGTTGCTTCAGTAGTACCTGGAAAGGACTTCTTAATAGCATAGTAATAAAAGAAAGATAATACTGCATTAACTTTTACAATTCACTTTTCTTCCAAACTTTCTGGGTTTAGCTAAAAGCTTTTTCCACAGCAGCCTCTTCTTCTTCTATCCAGCTGTGCTAATAGCTGCAGAGGCAAATTCTTCTTTCAGTGAGTTACAGTTAGTTAAATAAGAAAAGCTAGACCAATTTTAACACGAGATGTATCACATCTATTGCTTTTTACTTTTTGGGCAGCATTTAATTGTTTTAGCCTTACAAACCCATTCTTCAGGAAAAAAAAAACAAAAACCAAAAAACTTCTTTTTAACAGCAAACAAAACACACAAAAGAAAAAACCAAAAACCTTCTTACTTAAGAAAAACAACCCACTTTGTGAGGTTTGGAGAGTCAGCAATCTCTGCTTTGATTTTATCTTTTAGTGCTAGCCCCCCTCCCGCTCTTTTCACGGCCTTGCTGTCAATGCCGTGCTGCCACTTTGCTGCATGGCCGGAGCAGGGGAGAGCAGCCAGGGGCATGGGGACCCTGGGGGCAGCCTTGGGTCCCTTTTGCCCTCTCTTTCTCTTCTTCTCTCTCTTTCTCTCTCCTTCTCTGTCTCAGCCCACTTACCGGGGCTGACACTGCCATCCTCGACTCGGGACCCCGGCAGTCTGGGAGCCCCCCCGGCAGTTCCGCCACGGAGCCAGCCCGCTCCTGCCCGGCAAACCCGTGTGTCCCCTGCTGCCAGCACCGCCACCGGGTCACCTCCATGGATCAGTGCCTGCCGCAGCCCCCGAGACCCCGCCACTCGTAGGGAGCGGGCAGACACCTCCCAACCTTGACAACCCCAAACCTGGCGTCCCCAGGTGCTCCTGACATTCTTTTCCTTTCTCTAGTCAACTTCTCCTCTTTTCCCTTCAAGGAGGGCCCGTTCTGCTAAACCCTTTCTGGACCTCAGTTCAGCATTGAATAACCTCCTAACAACCGTGTGTTAAGACACTTCCCTGCCTTTCATGCAAAAACCCCGCATTCACACTTCTGCTCTCTTCTAGCACCAAGATGTCATCACTTCACATTCTAACATCTCAGAGTTTGCTAACCACCTCCCTACCTCAACTTCTCTCTTTCTTCTCTTACCTGTTTTTTTTGATTCAACACACCTCAGACGGTATGAACTGAACCTAACTAAATTACTTCCAAAACTAGGCTTACAACTTTCTTTTACTAGGATTGCAGTAGCTGTGAAATACCTACTGGCTAGCTGTGGCTTACTGAGTCTAACATCTTTGATATATAAGCTACTAGATATTTTTTTACTCTTCCTTACTCTTGAATTAAAATTTTATGGGCTACTCCATTTTCTGTATTTATGTATAAATGATAAATGACTTTTCGAACAAAGGTAAGCTTAAAGCTGGTACTTAGGCTAGTTTTAACTTAACTCTTTTAATTTAACAATATCTTCTTTGGTCTGTTTTATATCATCTCCTTCTGTCAGTTTTTTCATACACAAATTTTGCTACTTGTGCGTACCCCTCAATCTATAATCTATAATATTTCAATAATCTAGGTAATTTTCTGATCTCTCTCTTTGAAGAGGGAGGGAGAAGGAATAAAATTCTTGCAAATTTCTCATGGTTGGGTTTCTAGCTACTTTTATTTGTTAAGTGTCTAAGATATTTTACCACTGGGTAGTGAGTCTGAGTTCTTTTATTAACCTCCCTTTAATCTTATACTAGTCTATAACTCCCATCAGAGTTTACTGGGGGAAAAGGGCTATTATGTGGAGACATACAAGGTTCTAATGCCCCATCCTTTATTAGTCCTTCTATTACTGGCTTCAAACCTTCCCGTCCTTCTAAAGATACAGGATACTGACGTACATGTACGGGACAATCTTCTCTCTCAATTGTAACCCCTATGGGGTCGATATTTAATCTTCCCCTATTTCCTTCCCCACTTCAAACTTTTTTGTTGTTTTTTTTTTTTCTTCATCCTCTCTTAAATAATTTTAAAACTCTAGCTGTCATTTTCCCATTTTCTGATAAATTGCACTTGTAAGACTCTTCCCATTCTTAATTGCACTTGTAAGACTCTTCCCAATAAATTGCTACCTGCCCCTGGGACCAATAAGACATCTCCCATCCAAATTCTAGTTTCGTCCCTCAATTACTACATCTTTAATGACGAGAAATGTAAAACTTTCCCTCTTTGCCCCTGTTACTTTCACTATATGTTTGCTCACACTATAACTTTTTGGAATATTTAACAGGCAGGTTCTCTCTGCCCCTGTGTCTATTACAAATTCTAATTCTTCTTCTTGGGGACCCACTTTTAAAGTTATCACAGGCTCCAGATGGTATATGTCCCCCCCAAAAAATTAGAGCTTATGACCTCCCTATTCCTCCTCTGTGCCCATCTCTTTAAAGATTTTCAGATCTTCCGCTTACTTAGGACCATTTTCCTATTTCTCTTAAGTTCGTTTATCTATTTAGCTGAAGTTTCTTCTTTCCCCTCTAAAAGCTGTCCCTTAAAAACTTTTTTTTTCCGGCATTTTGCCTTTGATATGCTGTCGCATTTATTCCTTTGATTATGTAATTACGATAATTATTCACGTGTTTACTCCCCTCCTCATTATTTTTACCCCACTCAGGAGGTACAGCTGGCATTTTGTCTTCTCAGGGGGTCACCGTAGATTATCTTTTTTCCTAAGCTTTTATTTCAGCTGCTCTGATTAATTGCCTTTCTTCCTGAGAAAAATATTATTTTCATTACAGACCTCATCTCTTCTCAAATATAAATGTTTAGACCTAAAAATTGGTCTAATTGTTCAGCTATGCCTATGGGGTCCTCCAAATATCCCTTTTATTTATTTCTTAAAATTTCAGACCTCAGACGAAGTCAAAGGAGCATTTACAAACCCTGGTCCGTCCCCTCCTATGAGAACCTCTTTTAATGGAAATAGACCAATCCCTTTATCCCATTCTTTTTGGATTTTTATCTTCTATAGCTTTTCTCCCGTATTTTTAGGAAGAATCAGGAGAGGGCTTTCTTTTACCTGAACTTTTCGTGTTTCGATAAGGTGATTCCTTTAGAGAGTTCCGCTGAGCAGCCGGAGCTGTGGTTACCAAGGGAGCGGAGCTCAGGGCAGGACAGGGGAACTCGGCACAGCTCAGGGTCTGGGTGCTCCAAAGGCAGGGTCTGCAGCCGGGATCACCTGAGGGGATCGGCACAGCTCAGGGTCTGGGTGCTCCAAAGGCGGGGTCTGCAGCCGGGATTGCCCCAGGGGCTCGGCACAGCTCAGGGTCTGGATCCTCCAAAGGCGGGGTCTGCAGCCGGGATCGCCCGAGGGGATCGGCACAGCTCAGGGTCTGGATGCTCCAAAGGCGGGGTCTGCAGCCGGGATCGCCCGAGGGGATCAGCACAGCTCAGGGTCTCGGTCCTCCAAAGGCGGGGTCTGCAGCCGGGATCGCCCCAGGGGCTGTTCCGGTGCAGACCGAGCTGCAGCGTGGATCGGCCCCACATGGCTCACGGCGGCTGATCCAGCAGAGACAAAGCCGGCGACTGACCCCGGCTGCAGCGGCGGGAGCCGAGCAGAGTCAGGGCAGCCGGGTACGGGACAGACGGGACCCCCCCTCGGTGCGGTCAGCGCGGTAAGCACGGTGCACACGGCAGGACGGACCCCCCGCCCCTTCCGCCGGCACGGCCAGCGGAACGGCCGCGGGCCAGGCGGCCGGGACCGGGACAGACGGACCGGGACAGACGGACTGTGCCGGAGCCGGCACAGGGGCTGGGGCAGCCGCGAACGAGTGGGGGAACAAACGGGAATGGATGAGGTAATATTTCTATAAGCAAAATTGAAATGAAAGCGAGCTTTGAGCTCCCTCAGTTACTGAACAACAGGAAAACAATGGTGTGGCCAGCTGAAGGTAATCCCCTTTGATGAAACAACACCCTCTGCCTGCAGACAGCTCCAAGGGGCCGAGCAGACCCTACCAGCTTGGCAGAAGGGGTCCAAAGAGGAGCTTTTAGGGTTTAAAATGTAACACATTATGGTAATGTAGTGATTCTTATAGGCCGTATGGAAATGCTGTAGGATTTGTGTATTGTACTAGATTGGTTAGTGAGAAGTAGACTATTCAACACAGAAGATGATTTTTTGTATTGTAATGGGAACTTCACTCTCTTGACCTTTTACTCACTTACCCCTTTTTACTCTCTTATGCTTTTGCTCTCTTACCTTTTTATGCTCTTACCCTCTCATCCTCTCAACCCCTCTCTTCTCTCAGGCCTGCTCTGAGCTGTGGCTGGCAGCTCCCAGCAGGCCCCTGCCCCCAGGCCCTTTGCAATAAACCCCAAGTTCCACAAGGCCCCTGCCCCCGGGCCCTTTGCAATAAACCCCAAGTTCCACAAGGCCCCTGCCCCCGGGCCCTTTGCAATAAACCCCATGTTCCACGACCCGGCTTCAGAGATCTCTCGTCTCCGTCCGTCCCGACCGTGCTACCCCCCGATGCTCCTACAGCTAGAAACTCATTCACTAGCAAGGAAAAATCCTTCCAAAGTATTTTTTGCTATTTTTATCCTCCGAGTGTCCAACTTCTTTTGCTAAATTTCTACAGATTGGAGTTCAAATTACCATTTCTGACCAGTGCAGAGACAAATGATGAAACATTCCTGAGTTATTCTTACTCTTCAACTTATAGAAGTAGCCATCACTCAATTTGCATGACCTAACCAAAGTAGACATTTCACAGAAAAGCACTTTCTATAGCAATATTGAAAAACCATAGATTGAGGTAAAACCATCAAGTTTCTGCCCTCAGTGGAGCAAAGTCACATGTTTGAAGAGCATCCCACTGAATTTTCTAACGATGTGTGAATGTGTCATCTGGACCACAGGAGATAAAGCAGGGTTAAAACACTGAGCAAAACTGAAGTTAACAAACACAAGGTTCATCAACCTTGCAATAGAAGCTTGCAGAAACCTTTCAAGGCTCATCCAATAAAGCCCCGTGGCACTTTGTTCTTCCCCCTCCTCCCAAATCTCCATCCGTCCGAGCCAGCATCAGCAGGAAACTTTGCACGGAAGCTTACCAGATAAAATAGCTATATCATCTGCCATTAGTTTTAGAGAGTTCTTCAAAAATAGGTTAAAAATTATTTTATCTATTATTTTTTAGCTGTGTCCTAAGTTAGCGATGGGCTGAGTCTTGTGTCTTTGTCTCACAGAAAGGTGGTTCACGTGTCCTTTCATATCATATATGCAAATATTTCCAATCTGCATTCTGCCTTATCAGAAGGCTAATTAATTGCTTTATTATACTATATTACATTACATCTAAACCCAATCTGCCAAGTACTCAACCCCGCACACAACTCGTGACTGTCACCCAACAGTCCCGACACACACACACACTTGGCCCCGACAGGCCAAGGAAACAAAACACCCTCACTTTGGGTAAACAATCTCCACGCTGCATTCTACTTCGGCACAAACACAGGCACAGTAAATGAGATAAGAATTGATTTTACTTCCTCTGAGGTTCAGAGAATGTGAATCCCAGAAATATTCTTGGGGAGAATTGTGCCTTGCTTTTCTCTGTGAAGAGAAATGCGGTGACAGGTGCACCCTTGCCTCCAGGGCAAAGAATCACGGAATGGTTTGGGTGGGAAGGGACCTTGAGGTTTATCTTTGATTTATGCAACACTTCAACAGGCAAGAGGGGGCTCATCCGCTTCAGAGCTGCTTGCTTTTCTCACATCTTTCACAAGCAAAGCCCGAAGCAAACCCTCCCGAGTTGCCCTATCGACCAGGGGACCCCATAGCACTCGGCAGCACTGCCGGCAAAACCTCAAACTTTTACTCACACAGGGACGAGGCCGTGCACTCGGTGGTAACCCAGATTCTCTTTTTCCCACAGAATCCTCGAACTTCCTTTGTTCTCTCTGCAGGCCTTTTTGTAAACACACCGATTAACAGACTACACAAGTTTCACCAGCAGACTTCAGCTAAATCCAAAATTGGTTTCTACCCCAAGTAAAATTTGCAACCCCCTGTCTCACCTGCGATGTTTGGAATTTTAGGAGGTGGCAGCCCACTGGAGATCAAAGGTCCTGGGCAGGGTGCAGGCCCACGGACACAAATGCCACCCCTTTTCCACGGGAAACAAAACTCATCACCCCAGTTTCCTTACATCAGTTTGCCGAAGACGTTCGGCACTCCCAGGTCACTCAGAGTTCTCGTTGCTGCAGACTCGGTCTTGGAGTTACGGAGTTACGCTTCCTCCTAACACTCACCTCCCCACCTCAGCCCCCTGCTGCTGCGTCCCCTTCTCCGCCCCTAACCCTACTCTATTTTCCAGCCCGCCCTTGCTCCATCCCTCACTCCGCCCTTAACCCGTCCCAGCACACTTCCCGCTCCATCCGTTACTTCACCCACCGCCCACCCGTGAGTCCCCTCCAGCAGCACGCAGGAGCCCTAACCCTCGGAGGGCAGCGCAGCTCTCGCAGCAGGACAACACCCAGGCGAGACAGGCAGGGACAACGTCTGTGGGCTGCAGGGTGTCACAAGGGGCTGCGGGCTGAGGGGAGGGGGCTGGAGGGTGACACAGAGGATGGGGGGAGCTGAGAGGCAGAAGGGGGCGTTAGGAGCAACTGGGGGGCTCCAGGGTGGCACAGAGATGCTGAGAGGCTGGGAGCGGGGAACTTGAGGGTGACAAGAAAAGGGTGAGGGGGAGCAAATGCCTTGAGGGGCAAAGTGGGGGCTGCTTGAGGGTGACAGGTGAACCAGCGCTCACACCACCCCTAACCTTACCCTAAAAACCACCCCTAACCAGGCGGAGAGTGCACAGTGGAGGCCAGGGGGCCAAGGAACAATGTCAGAGGTCTCGGGGTGGCACACAGACATTGCGGGCTGAGGGGCAAGGAGGGGGAGGCTTGACAGACGGAGAGCTCACACTGAGGGTTAGGGGTACAACAAAGACACAGGGTACCAGGTAGGGTTAGGGTACAGGTGCAGCAGCCCTCAACCCAACCCCAAGGTCACCCTAAAGAGCACCCCTAGGACCCCAGTTTTCCCCAACAGCAGCACAAGGCAATAACCCCAATGCTGGGACAGCCCCAGAAGTCTCCCAGCAGCTGCAGACAGCAACCCTAATAAAAAGGTAGCAATGATGTTTGTGGTCTAGAGAGTGAGAGGTAGGAGTTGGGGGCTGAGCAGTTTTTAGGGTTTTTTTTAGGGTTTTTCTCATGGCTTTAAAAGGATATTTTAGGGCTTTTTTGGAGGAGTTTTACAGGAAATTTCTTGGAACATTTAGGATGCTTTTTCAGGGCTTTTAAAAGATTTTGTTAGGGTATTTTAAGGGCTTTCTTAGTACTTTTAAGAATTGTTTGGGGGGGATTTGGGTGTTCTTGGGGTTTTTTTAGGACTATTGAGGGTATGTGGAGGACTTTTTAGGGCTAGGGTATTTTTAGGGTTTTTGAGGGAATTTTTAGGCTTTTTTAGGGTCTTATCAGGGCATTTTAAGGATTGTTGGGGTATTTTTAGAGCTCTTTTTGGACTATTTAGGGTATATTTAGGGATTTCTAAAGGTTCTTTGGGGATTTTTAGGGTTTTTTTAAAAGTAGGGTATTTCCAGTGTATTCTAACAGCATTCTGAGGCTATTTTTAGGTTTTCATGGGGTTTTTAGGACATTTTGAAGATTAGGAGTTTTTCAGAGAATTTTAAGGTTTTTTTAGGGTTTTTCATGGCACAACACATGGAGGCTGAGGGGCAGCCTGAGGGGCACTGTCGGGGCTTGAGGGTGACAGAGGCTGGGAGCTGAGGGAGGAAGAGGGAGAGGGGACAGCAGGCGACACACTGAGATGCTGAGGGTGGCAGGGGCAGCTGTAGGGTGACACAGAGAAGCTGGGGGCTGAGGGGCAAAGGAGAGGGGTCAAGGGTGACACGCAGGAGCTGAGGGCTGGGGGGCAGAGGGACCGGTTGAGGGGTAAAGGGAGAGGGCTTGAGGGCTGGACAGTCCAGTGGAGATCAGGGGTGCACGGTACAGCTGTACCACCCCTCACCCCAGCCCTAACCTCAGCCTAAGCAGCCCCCCTAAAAACAGCCTTTTCCCCCAACAGCAGCACAACACAGCAACCCTAACAGCGAGACCAGACAGCAACCCTCACACAGCAGCACAATGACAGAACCCTCAGAGGACAACGGACCCACTGCAAAAAGGTAGGGACGACATCTGTGGGCTAGACAGCGAGAGGTAGAGTTCGGAGACTGAGCATGTCTTTGTGAGGTTTCTTTCCAGGACTTTTAAAGGTATTTAGGGGATTTTGGAAGGGACTTTTCGGGGACTTCTTAGGGTATTGTTGGGGCTTTTTCAAAGCCATTTTATGAGTCTTTAGCATATTTGGAAGATTACGGTCAGGGTCAGAGGAAACACCCTCTGAAAAGGCAGAGTTTTAGGACTGCAGTGGAATGCTTGAGCAAGGGGCCAGCGGTGGCACAGCGGGTCGGGTCCCACGCCGCCAGTCCGAAGGTTGTAAGTTTTAGACCCAGCTAAGCTGTTGTGGTTAGGGTTAGATGCTGTCAGCTTTGGTCTGGGAGAACTTCTGCACAGAAAAACTCACCCCCCGCGTTTCCCGACGCCAGTTTGCAGGAGGTGCTCGGCACTGCCAGGGCAGCCCGAGTTCTCGGCGGGGGCAGCTTTGCTCCCGGAGAAATCCTGCACCGGCCCTCTTCCCCGTAAAGCCAAACTCACCCCCGCTGCGCGTCGACGTCCGTTCGCAGAAGGCACACGGCACTCCAAGGGCGGCAAGAGTTCTCGGCGTCGGCAGCCGCGGTCCGCGAGAAATCGTTCTCTGCGGTTTTGGAGGAGGTTTCGGCCACGGGTACACAAAGAGGAAAGGTTAATTTCCTTAGAAAGGAAAGTCTGGCAGTCCATGGTTTAAGGGGCAGATGAAGGGCTGTGCAGGGGAAGGAACTCCTCACAGGACCTTTCTTCACCTCAAGCCCCACTCCAAGGTCTAGCAGCCCCCCGTATGCCCAGCTGCTTTCAGAGGGTTACCCGGGCACACCCGCACAGGGAGCTGCTAGTCCAGAGGGGCTAACGGGGCATCCCAAGGGTCCCTCCAGGAACTACGGTCGGAGCATCCAGCACGGACTAGGGAGCAGCCGGACCCACCCGGGCACGGAGCAACACTTTGAGAAAATGCCAAGGCAAGAGCCCTTTTGCCAAGGGGCAGCATCTGAGCAGGCCAGGCAGCACGTGGGGTTCCAGGAGAGGGTTTTCAACTTTCCCCTTTTACTGTGCCAGTCCCTCCCCAGAGCCCCCAGACCCTCCACAGTACTCCCAGAAAGGAGAGGGGTTATTAGGAGAAAAAGGGTTTAGAAAAAAGGGAAAAAGCTTCCTTTTCCTTTATTTTTTTGTGTTCAAACTGGGAGGGACTCTGCTTCCCCTGCAATTTTAATGGTCTCAGTTGAAAGAATCCCTGCCTTTTCTATGCTGTTAGGGGTGTTAATTGACAGGGAATCCTCATTTTCAATTATTTTCCAGGTTAAGTAGAAGGGGAAAAGCTTGACAATGTTTCTTATGCGTTTGAATTAAGGGTAGCTGCCCCCGTTTTGTTGTCCTGAGGCCTAAATTGAGGGAGAAGCCCAGCTGTACCCTCCATCTTAAGAGTCTGAATCCCTCTTTTTCCATCACCGGAGAGATTTAAAGTGAGGAAAACTGCTCTTTTCCCAGTACTTAAGGAGAATAAATTAAAGGGCAGAAGCTATTTATTTGCTATTGTATTAGCTTCAGTAGAGGTAACTGCCCCATTTCCTCTGTTTAAGGGGTTCACTGGAAGGAAGCTCTGCTTTTTTCAGCATTTTAAGAGTTTAAAAATACATTTCAAGGCCCTTCTTTCTGTGCCATAGGACCAAGTATCTCAGAGCAGGGTAAGCCAGGCACGCACTTAACCCTTACACTGCCTGGGAAGCTTTTATTTTTCTTATTTTTACTTATAATGTAGATAGGCCTAATTAGAGGTCCCAAGGAGACTTAGACAATTCACATCATAAGCATTCTTCACCACTGGACTTAGTCACACGTGAAGTACTACTTAGTAGCCACTAAGGAATGATTATGTAAGTTAACAGCAAATTAGCCAGTTTATCTAGTTATGCTGCCTAAACAGAAACTTTTATTTCTTACCAGTTTTCTGCCCTCTTACTCCAAGTAGTTGCTGCAAAAAAGAAAGTGCTGTTATTTTTCTGAAGAATTTTCTTCTATAACAAGCCCTTTGTTCCCCTTGACTTCAAGTCAGAGGAGCCAAACAGCAGCAGCTGCTCTGAGGGCTTTTATACCCGGTGGGATTCGCCCCCTCCCTTTTCCCAGGTGCCACGGGAACGAGAGGCGGGCACCATCAGGGGTATATTAACCCCAGCCTTTGCTCAGGGCCTTCATTCCCCCTCTGGGATGTGCTGGGATCAGAGCTCTCCTCTGATTTCAGGTAAGAGGCTCTTTCAGCTTATCTCAGCTTGTTTTCAGCAGGTGTTTCTGGGCATCTAAAGCAACAGAGGCTTTGAAGATACTGTGAAGAAAACAGCATAGAATACAGGGAGTATTTAAGCTCGTGATTCTGGGTTTTGTGTTTAGGGGTGGTAAAGTGCATTTGTAATTTCTGGTTTTGTTCTTATTCAGCTTTGTATTTTTTTTAGGAGGAGTGCAGCTTCCAGAGGCTCCAGGTTGTGTCAGCTACAACACTTTTTTCAGCAGATTCATCATGTCACAAGAGGGTTCTGCCCAGTGTCCAAGATGATGTTTGAGATTGAGGCTTCAGGTGAGTTGAGGATTGTGACTAGGAGAGGGAGGCTGAACAGGTATCTGGTTAGGAGTTATTGTTGGGGGGGTGGTTTTGAAGGCAGCAGGGTGAGAAAGGGGGTTTATTTGAGGTCTCCCCCAAGACTTTTCAGAAGCCTAGCAGAGGCATTCACACGTCTTACAGCACACAAGGTCATCCACTGCACTCACAGGAATGCCATTTAACTTTGCCTTTCTCTAACCCAGGTGTCACTCATAATAATGGCCACAGCCTTGGAATCAGGATGAAGCTGGAGCCTGAAGGAGCCAGGCACACTCAGGAGAGGGCAAGTAGCTGACTCGCTGGGATTTGGCCCACATAACTCTGTACTCATACATTGGTTTTGGTTTTCTTTATTGTAGCCGACCGAGAGGCTAACAGGCGATCACGGGGCCCTCTGAGGCAGACTCATTTCAGGTGCAACGTGGATCCTCATCACCGATCATCCAAAAGATAAGTCAGGGCCACGGCCTGGAGTTGGGACAATGGGAGAGTAGCGGGTTGGGAGTTCCTGGGGCAGATTTAAAAAATAGCAGGGGGAAAAGCAATCTCCTCCAAGGGGCCTCTTAGGACAGCTGAAGGGAGAGGCTCTACTTTTGATGGCAGCTTTCAGGCGGGCAGCGCAGAACAGTTCCGGTCCCCGTCGTGTTGTCCGGTGTACCGTGTTACCTAGTGTGTCTTTGGGGTCCCTTTTGCCTTTTCCCCTCGAGACCCTCACCACAAGCATAATGTGTTGTGTTTATCGTCCCCCTGTTTGTCACGTTCTGTGTCACGGGTGTCCGCACATATTTGTGCCGGAGCTGCTCTGCCCTGCCCTGCCGCATAGCCTGCTGCAAGAGGACAAGTCCCAGGGACTTGCAGTTTGTGGGGTGTTGCCAGACTCTAGATGATATTCCTAGGTAGATAGAAGATGTTTGGAGCTGTGAAGTTATCCCGCAGCCCTTTGACTTTTGTCCTCGCTTTCTTTCAGACGCAGAAGGATAAAATCCAGGGCAAAATCCATCCACCCATCCCGAGTGAGGAGGTTCCCCCGAGCAGGTCAGGCACCGTTTGTCTCTGCAAGGGGAGTGTAAAGTGTGACTTTGTTACAGCTCTGTTCTTTTTCTTTTTAGGAGGTAAAGCTGGATGTCAGCAGTCAAGATGAGGTGGGCAAGGTGAGCATTGAGTAGCGTCCAGAAGCAGTTGTTATTTCCCAAGTCTCACTTCCTGGTGCAACTCTAAGCATCTGTTCCTGTTTCTGCACTTTAGGCAATCCACTCAGAGTACGCCGAGCCCCAGTCACCAACTGTCCGATGCACCGGGTGTGCCGCTCTCCGGAGCTCTGCAGAAGAATCACGGGACTCGTCGATGAAGCCTCTGCCTTTTCTGTTTAAAGGTGTCACCAGGGTAGCCTTGGGCATGGGCCGAGGAGTCGCGGTGTGTCGGGGAAGTAGGGAGGAGGAGCGAGGGTCTGCTCAGGTTTCAGCAGCGCCACATTACCTCGTCTCCTTTTACCCCAGGCTTACTCTGTAACAACGGCATCAGCCTCGGAGCGTGGCCGAAGGGTGCGGCCCCAGGAGCCGGGCATTCTTAGGAGAACGGTGAGTAGCAGAATTGTGGGGTTTTGGCCAGTGTGCTGCAGAGATCATGCATTGATATTTGCATTTCTTTCATGTAGCTGACTAAGAAACAACAGGTAGCTGTTGAACAACAGTGCCAGCAGGAACTTCCCAGATGTCGCGGCTGCCTTCTTTTACACCTGAGACGGACCTGCATCCCCAGATGTCTGAGAGATAAGTAGAGGGGTACAACCCACAGAGGGGATGAAAGCGGGGCGCAGGGTAGGGACCCACCGGGAGGGGTTTTTGAGTCTCCTTTGGACATGGGGGTGTCCATGAAGCGGCCCCTTAGGCCCCATAAAAGCAAAGCCTGACTTTGGGTCCCAGTGCTGAGGTGCGCAGGGCAGAGCAGTCCCGGTGTGTATCGTGTCACTTGTCTTTTGTGTGTTATGTGTTGTTTGGATATGTCATGTCCTTTACATGTCCTTTACCTTAGGCCTTGGAGAGGCCTGTCAGAAACCCTGGCATCATTGTTAGCATCTGTGATCTCTGCATTCCTCGGCCTGGCACCAATGCCATGGAACTTTCGCCTTAGGAGCTCACACAGGCATCAGACTCTCTTGTCTCTTTAGAAGCATCTGGTCAGATGTCTTTTCAGGTCTTGTTCTGAGCTGTATGGACAGCTATGCCCCGCCAGGATCCATTATGGCGGACTAGGACTCGAAAGAACGTGAGGGCAGGTAGAGGCTTCTGGCCGTAGGATTCTCGGGCATCCATCTTTGCAGTTCTTGGAATAAATCGTTCAGTTAGCATCTTCTTCCTCCAGGTTTCTCTGAGCCTCATCAGCTCACCATCGGTCTCCCCTCGGTCATCTCCTTTTGCATTCTCTCAGTCCTCGCAGCCATTTTCCTTGCCCGGCGATTTCTGTCCGTGTCGTGTCCCCGTTGTCTGTCATGTCCTGTCCTGTGTCATGAGTGTCAGCACACATTTGTGCCGGAGCTGCTCTGCCCTGCCGCATAGCCCGGTGCAATAGGAGAAGTCCCGGGGACTTGAAGTTTGTTATGTGGGGTGTAGTTGGAGTCTAGGTGGGATTTGTAGATGGACACAAGATATCTGGAGCTCTTAAGTTATCCTGCAACAGTTTGACTCTTGTCCTGACTTTTTTTTCAGATTCAGATGGATTAAATGTGTGCCAGAGGGCCCCATCCCGGGTGAGGGGTTTCCCCCGAGCAGGTGAGGCACCATTTGTCTCTGCAGCAGAAGTGTATGTGGTGACTCTGTTACAGCTCTGTTCTTTGTCTTTCTTTTTAGGAAGTAAGTCTGGATACCAGCAGTCAAGGTGAGCAGTGGAGAGAAGTAGCTGTTATTGCTCCAGTCTCAGTTTCTGGTGCAGCTCTAAGCTTCCATTCTCTTTTTTGTGGTTTAGGCAATCCACTGGGAGCCTGCCAAGCCCCTGTCACCAGCCGGCCGATGCACCGGGTTCCCTGCACGTGCGAGCCCTGTGGATGCATTACAGGACCTGGTGATGAAACCCTGAACTCTTCTATTTCAAGGTGCCATCCAGGTGGCCTTGGGCACCGGATGAGGAGTTGTGGTGAGTCGGGGAAGTAGGGAGGAGGAGCGAGGGTCTACTCAGGTTTCAGCAATTCCACATCACCTCGTCTCCTTTTACCCCAGGCTTACCCCGTGACCATGGCATCAGCCTCGGAGTGTGGCCGAAGGGTGCGGCCCCAGGAGCCGGGCATTCTTAGGAGAACGGTGAGTGGCAGAATTGTTGGGTTTTGGCCAGTGTGCTGCAGAGATCATGCATTGATATTTGCATTTCTTTCATGTAGCTGACTAAGAAACAACAGGTAGCTGTTGAACAACAGTGCCAGCAGGAACTTCCCAGATGTTGAGGCTGCCTTCTTTTGCACCGGACACGGACCTGCATCCCCAGATGTCTGAGAGATAAGTAGAGGGGTACAACCCACAGAGGGGATGAAAGCGGGGCGCAGGGTAGGGACCCACCGGGAGGGGTTTTTGAGTCTCCTTTGGACATGGGGGTGTCCATGAAGCGGCCCCTTAGGCCCCATAAAAGCAAAGCCTGACTTTGGGTCCCAGTGCTGAGGTGCGCAGGGCAGAGCAGTCCCGGTGTGTATCGTGTCACTTGTCTTTTGTGTGTTATGTGTTGTTTGGATATGTCATGTCTTTTACCTTAGGCCTTGGAGGGGCCTGTCAGAAACCCTGGCATCATTGTTAGCATCTGTGATCTCTGCATTCCTCGGCCTGGCACCAGTGCCATGGAACTTTGGACTCGGGATCTCAGACGGGCATCAGACTCTCTTGTCTCTTTAGAAGCATCCGGTCAGATGTCTTTTCAGGTCTTGTTCTGAGCTGTATGGACAGCTATGCCCCGCCAGGATCCCTTATGGCAGAGTAGGACTTAAAAGAATGTGAGGGCAGGTAGAGGCTTCTGGCCGTAGGATTCTCGGGCATCCATCTTTGCAGTTTTTGGAATGAATAATTCGGTTAGCATCTTCTTCCTCCAGCTTTCTCTGAGCCTCATCAGCTCGCCATCCGTCTTACCTCAGTCATCTAATTTTCTGTCCTTGTGCTCCTTGCAGTCATCCTTCTTGCCCAGAGATTTCTGTCCGTGTTGTGTCCCCATTGTCTGTCACGTCCTGTCCTGTGTCACGGGTGTGTGCACACACATTTGTGCCGGAGCTGCTCTGCCCTGCCGCATAGCCTGGTGCAATAGGACAAGTCCTGGGGAGTTGAAATTTGTAATGTGGGCTGTACTTGGACTTTAGATGCCATTCCTAGATTGACCTAAGGTGTTTGTAGCTTTTGAGTTATCCTGCAGGTGTTTGACATATGTTCTGACTTTCTTTCAGGTGCAGATGCATTGCATCCGTGGCAGAGCCCCCCATCCTGGGTGAGGGGCTTCCCACAAGCAGGTCAGTCACCATTTCTTTCTGCAGGGGGAGTGTCAAGGGTGACCCTGTTACAGCGCTGTTTTTTGTCTTTCTTTTTAGGAAGTAAATCTGGATCTCAGCAGTCAAGTTCAGGAGAGCAAGGTGATCAGTAGCAGTTTTTGTTGCTGAGCTCTCAATTCCTGGGGCAAGTCTAAGTCTCCATTCTCGTTTTTGTGCTTTAGGCAATCCACTGGGAGCCTGCCAAGCCCCCGTCACCAGCCGTCCGATGCACCAGGTTCCCTGCACGTGTGAGCCCTGTGGATGCGTTACAGGATCTGGTGAGGAAGCCCTGAACTCTTCTATTTCAAGGTGCCATCCAGGTGGCCTTCAGCCGCTGCCCAGGAGCTGTGGTGAGTCGGGGAAGTAGGGAGGAGGAGCGAGGGTCCCCTCAGGTTTCAGCCATGCCAAATCACCTCATCTCCTCTTAACCCAGGCACCCCCTGTGACGACGGCCTCGGTCTCCGAGCGTGCCCGAAGCGTGCGAACCGAGCAGCTGAGCGTTCTTAGGAGCACGGTGAGTAGCAGACTTGTGGGGTTTTGACCCATGGGCTGCCAAGATCAGGCGCTGATATTTGGTTTTCTTTAATACAGCTGTCGGAGAGACACCAGCCCGGTGCCAGCAGGAGCTTCCCGGCTGACGAGGTGGCCTTTCTTCACACCCGAGACCGGCATCCCCAGCTGTGCGAGAGATAAGTAGAGGGCCATGACCCACAGAGGGGATGGAAAGCAGGGTGCTGGTTTGGGTATTACTGGGAGGGGTTTTTGAGTCCACTTTGGTGATAGGGGCTGTCCATGAAGCAGCCCCTGAGGCCCCATAAAAGCAAAGCCTGGCTTTGGATCACAGTGCTGAGGTGCGCAGGGCAGAGCAGTCCCGGTGTGTATCGTGTCACTTATCTATTGTGCATTATGTGTTGTTTGGATATGTCATGTCTTTTATCTTAGGCCTTGGAGGGGCCTGTCAGAAACCCTGGCATCATTGTTAGCATCTGTGATCTCTGCATTCCTTGGCCTGGCACCAGTGCCATGGAACTTTGGACTCGGGATCTCAGACAGGCATCAGACTCTCTTGTCTCTTTAGAAGCATCCGGTCAGATGTCTTTTCAGGTCTTGTTCTGAGCTGTATGGACAGCTATACCCCGCCAGGATCCATTATGGCGGACTAGGACTCGAAAGAACGTGAGGGCAGGTAGAGGCTTCTGGCCGTAGGATTCTCGGGCATCCATCTTTGCAGTTCTTGGAATGAATCAGTCGGTTAGCATCTTCTTCCTCCAGGTTTCTCTGAGCCTCATCAGCTCACCATCGGTCTCCCCTCGGTCATCTCCTTTTGCATTCTCTCAGTCCTCGCAGCCATTTTCCTTGCCAGGAGATTTGTCCGTGTTGTGTCCCCGTTGTCTGTCACGTCCTGTCTGTCCTGTGTCACGGGTGTGTGCACACATTTGTGCCGGAGCTGCTCTGCCCTGCCGCATAGCCTGGTGCAATAGGAGAAGTCCCGGGAAGTTGAAATTTGTAATGTGGGGTGTAGTTGGACTCTAGATGCCATTCCTAGATTGACCTAAGGTGTTTGCAGCTTTTGAGTTATCCTGCAGGTGTTTGACATATGTTCTGACTTTCTTTCAGGTGCAGATGCATTGCACCCGTGGCAGAGCCCCCCATCCTGGGTGAGGGGGTTCCCTCAAGCAGGTCAGTCACCATTTGTTTCTGCAGGGGGAGTGTCAAGTGTGACCCTGTTACAGCGCTGTTTTTTGTCTTTCTTTTTAGGAAGTAAATCTGGATCTCAGCAGTCAAGTTCAGGAGAGCAAGGTGATCAGTAGCATTTCTTGTTGCTGAGCTCTCAATTCCTGGGGCAAGTCTAAGTCTCCATTCTCGTTTTTGTGCTTTAGGCAATCCACTCGGAGCCTGCCAAGCCCCCGTCACCAGCCGTCCGAGGCACCGGGTTCCCTGCACGTGGGAGCCCTGTGGACGCATTACAGGATCTGGTGAGGAAGCCCAGATCTTTTCTATTTAAAGGTGCCATCCAGGTGGCCTTGGGCACCGGATGAGGAGTTGCGGTGAGTCGGGGAAGTAGGGAGGAGAAGCTTGGGTCCGCTCAGGTTTCAGCAATGCCAAATCACCTCATCTCCTCTTACCCCAGGCTTACCCCGTGACCATGGCATCAGCCTCGGAGCGTGGCCGAAGGGTGCAGCCCCAGGAGCCGGGCATTCTTAGGAGAACGGTGAGTGGCAGAATTGTTGGGTTTTGGCCAGTGTGCTGCAGAGATCATGCACTGATATTTGCATTTCTTTCACGTAGCTGACTAAGAAACAACAGGGAGTTGTCGAACAACAGTGCCAGCAGGAACTTCCCAGATGTCGAGGCTGCCTTCTGTTGCACCTGACACGGACCTGCATCCCCAGATGTCCGAGAGATAAGTAGAGGGGTACAACCCACAGAGGGGATGAAAGCGGGGCACAGGGCAGGGACCCACCGTGAGGCATTTTTGAATCTCCTTTGGACATGGGGGTGTCCATGAAGTGGCCCCTTAGGCCCCATAAATGCAAAGCCTGGCTTTGGCTCACAGTGCTGAGGCGCGCAGGGCAGAGCAGTCCCGGTGTGTATTGTGTCACTTGTCTTTTGTGTATTATGTGTGTTTGGATATGTCATGTCTTTTATCTTAGGCCTTGGAGGGGCCTGTCAGAAACCCTGGCATCATTGTTAGCATCTGTGATCTCTGCATTCCTTGGCCTGGAACCCAGGCCATAGAACTTTGGACTCGGGATCTCAGACGGGCATCAGACTCTCTTGTCTCTTTAGAAGCATCCGGTCAGATGTCTTTTCAGGTCTTGTTCTGAGCTGTATGGACAGCTCTGCCCCGCCAGGATCCCTTATGGTGCACTAGGACTTGTGAGAAGTTGAGGGCAGGTAGAGGCTTCTGGCCGTGGGATTCTCGGGCATCCATCTTTGCAGTTTTTGGAATAAATCATTCGGTTAGCATCTTCTTCCTCCAGCTTTCTCTGAGCCTCATCAGCTCACCATCGGTCTCCCCTCGGTCATCTCCTTTTGCATTCTCTCAATCCTCGCAGCCATTTTCCTTGCCAGGAGCTTTCTGTCCGTGTTGTGTCCCCGTTGTCTGTCACATCCTGTCTGTCCCGTGTCACGGGTGTGTGCACACACATTTGTGCCGGAGCTGCTCTGCCCTGCCGCATAGCCTGGTGCAATAGGAGAAGTCCCGGGGACTTGAAGTTTGTAATGTGGGGTCTAGTTGGACAAAAGATATCTGGAGCTATTAAGTTACCCTGCAACAGATTGACTTTTGTCCTGACTTTCTTTCAGATGCAGAAGGATAAAATCCAGGGCAGAGCCCCCATCCCAGTTGCGGGGATTGCCCCGAGCAGGTCAGTCACCATTTGTCTCTGCAGAGGAAGCATAAATGGTGGCCGTTACAGCATTGTTCGTTGTCTCTCTTTTTAGGAGGTCAAGGCCGAGAGCAGCAGTCAAGGCCGAGTGGGCAAGGTGAGCATTGAATAGCGTACAGAAGCAGTTGTTATTGCTGAGGTCTCAGTTTTGGTGCAGCTCTAAGCATCTCCTCTTGTTTTTTTATTTTAGGTGGTCCACTTGCCATCTCTCCTGGCCGAGCATGCCTATGCCAGGTGGGTGAGAGCTTAAGGTATCGGTGTGGCATCCTTGTCAGATTTGGGAGGTTGTGTTTTCACAGTATGTCACCATGCTTTTCTGCTTTGTTTCTTTGCAGGTGCTGTCGCTGCCCTAGGCACGCCAAGGAACAGAGGAGGGCAGGTGAGTCGGTGTTTAGGCAGGCTGATTCCTAGGTGAGCATTACACAGCAGTATGCTAAGCGTGTCCCTTTTCTCTTTGCAGGTCTCTTCCGGGCACCCTCCGGAGCCAAATCAAGATTTGAGCTGAGCCGGGGCAGTGGTGCGGAGGAGTCCCGGGGATTACTGTTGTTGAGGGCAATAGTCAGGTTTTCTGTTTTGCCTTAGGTACCCTGAGGAGGCTCGTAGCCCAAGCTTGGAAACGGCAGCACCGAAGCACACACGGAGAGCATCTCAATGTCCACATCTGACCGAGGATGGGTTTTGTCTGCTCCTCTTCCAAAAGCTAAGTGTCGGGGCCAGTGGTTGGGAGAAGGGGAATAGCCTTTACTCTCAGAGGAGGCAATTTGATGTCAGCTTGGTGGAGAGGTCTGTAGCGGGGTGGGCTCTCTGGCATAAAGGGAGAGGGTTTCCCCTCAGCCTCGCCAGAGCCTTTGCCGGGCAGGACAGTTCCGACCCATCTCCAAATTCTCGGGAACTTTGCGTCGTCCGCCTCCCTCGACTCGACGTCATCACAGATCTTTCCCCCGAGGAGCTCGCCTTCACGTCCGGAGCTACGGCCACGGTCACCCGGCAGTCGGCTTCCTTCTCTAGGCTCGCCGGCCCTCTCGAGCATCCTCTTAACTGCTTCAGCACGAACTTCTTTTAACGAGTTACATTTCATCATCACGTGCCATCGTCATAGGGCTTCCTTTCCTTTGGCATCATCAGCCTCTGGCTCACCTTGCACTAGGAATCTCGGGTCCCTACGGGGACAGTGCCAGGCAGTTGTCACTCGTCTCTGTGTTATGTCGTCCGTGTCTGTGTTATGTTGTCCATGTCTGTGTTATGTAGTCTGTGTCCATCGTCTTACGTGTCACAGGCCTTTGTTACGTCTCAACGCTTTATCGGCACTATTCCGTGCCACGTAGGCCATATTCTACTCACGTTCCTTTCTGGATATCCCTTATTCCGGCATCTTTACATTTTTACTCTTTGAGACAGGAATGTCTCAAAGGGACAAAATGTTCTCATCCGTCTTCCTTTTCACTACCGGCTTTGGTAGTGCCTTTTTTTCCACGCCATTCTCTTGGACTTCCCGAGGGAGCGTCTTACACCCTCCTCACGTGACTGCAGGAGTTCTATAGGTTCCATCTTCTCAAAGGGTACAGGGCTCAAGAATTCATCTTCCAGAGAGCTATCTCAAGTCTTGGCTTATACTGTATGTACTTATATTGCGTGTGCCTATGCTGGTTTATACTGTATGTACTTATACTGTATGTACTTACATTGTGTGTACCTATGCTGGCTTACACTGTATGTACTTACATTGTGTGTACCTATGCTGGCTTATATTGTATGGACTTACACTCCATGCACACTTGCACTGTATGCGTCTGCTTTTATTGTGTGTACTCACGTTGTACCACTTATGGTCGGAGCTGCCCTGCCCTGGCACGTAGTCACAGTTAGGTAGAACAGTTATAAAAACTTTACTGTTCATCTGTCTTTAGTGGGGTTTAGGGTAGAAAATTTATCAGTCAGAGCGGGGACAAGTCCTAGCTGTCAGCCACTCGTTGACCGCTTCCTGTCGTCTCACAGGTCCCCGAGGCTGCCGATTTCCCCAGAATCTACCATTTGACGTCGAGGAGCGGCAGCCAGAAGAAGCGTGGAAGCGTGTTCTTCAGCATCTCGAGTAAGAGCCGCAGGGAACGTTTAAATGGGAGGAGTGCATGAGCGTGTGTGAGAGCACGTGTCTGTCTGTCGGCGTCTGCTCGTCTCTGCGTGTGTGAGCGCATGCTGACTGGATTTAACCTTGTGTGTGTGACTTTTGCTTTTCAGGTTTTTCAACTCATTTGTAAATTTAGAGTAAAAAATCCCCAGCCGGGTTTACCCCCCCACCCCCCCGGCTGTTTTTTTTTTCTTTTTTTTTTTCCCCCGGCTGGGTTTTTTTCTCGGCTCCCGGTCGGTCAGCGAGGCGACGTTCATCGCCAAAGTTTGGGCACAGACCCTCCAGGGGCCGGGTATTTCTTCAGGCAGGAGGAATTTTTGGAGGCTCCAGGGAACCATGTTCCCGAGGAGCAATGATTGCTGGGGTGTAATTTAGCAGTTGTGGTGAGAGGGATGGTGAGTTTGTGTGTCATTTGAAGGGGGTGTTAATGGTAGATAAGTGCTGTTTTTTGTGTGCTTTTGTTGTTTTGGGTGTCCTGTAACAATAAATCCACAAGTAATGAAAATAGAAAAAGGTTATAATCTTGTGTTAATATGTGTGTTGTGTTGTATTGCTCTGTATTGCAGGGTGAGCACAGGGTGAACTCTCTCCTCCTTGCTGTGACACCTGGGCTGGCAGGGATGACACAGTGACCTCGGCCGGCCGATGCTGCCTGTGCCATCACCTGGCACTGATGTGTTTGATGAAAATCCTTTTGCTGGGTTTTTTCTCCTGAGAAGCCTCAGAACAGAAATGGAACCAATAACAATCTGCTGGCTGTGGAGTGTGGGCTGGAGATGGTTTAGCAACAGGGGCATCTTGAATTGGTCTCCTGTGCATTGTTTCTACTTGATGACCAATCATGGTCCAGCAGTGTCGGGGCTGTGAGCAGTCCCAGGTATTTATTATTCATTCCTTTCCAGCTTTCTGATGTCTCCTTGCTCTTTTAGTGTAGTTCTAATATCTCATTTTCTTTTAATATAATAGAGATCATAAAATAATAGTTCAGCCTTCTGAAAGGTGGAGTCAAGATTCTCATCTCCTCCCTTGTCCTGGAGGACCCTCAAACACCACCGCAATCTGCGGCCAAGCGGGTTTGTGCGAGCCTCTCAGTAACCCTCGGCCGGTCCTGAGTCGGCAGCCCCGGCACGGCCGAGAGCGGGGAGACACTCTCTGTGCCCTGAGGGTAGTGAGGGCACCTGGGCTGGCGGGAGACACTCTCTGTGTGTGCCCCGAGGGTACTGAGGGCACCTGGGCTGGGGGGAGACACTCTCTGTGCCCTGAGGGCACCTGGGCTGGGGGGAGACACTCTCTGTGCCCCGAGGGTACTGAGGGCACCTGGCCTGGTTGCCTTTGCAGCAGAAAAGACACCAGAGACAGCGGTAGAAGATAAAGGGCCGACTCTTAGCAGGGGTTAATGCAAGGTTTTATTAGGAGTCCCATAGGAGCTCCTGCACCTCAGGGGGCTCCTGCCGAGAGCCCCGGGAGCTGTGCCAAGGTTACATTTTAAGGGAGGTGGAAACTGAAAGTAGATAACATCCTACCAACCATTAAGTGACCCTAAGGGATGGATGCTGGGGGATAGACATATAGGACAGCGTATGGGGCAAGGCTTGGGGGGCTGACCCCGAGCCTCTGGCTGATCACTCGACGACTTGGACTGAAACTTCTGCATGGGGGGGATGGGAGGCTGAGTGATTGACAGAGAGCCAGGGTGGGGGTTTGGGGATGATCTCATCCCGGGAGAGGGATAACACAGGTAAAGGGAGGGGGGTACAGTTTGGGATAAACCATTTGGGAAAAATTACTTCAAAGTATTACAAAGTATAAAAATGCACTACAGCAGGTTTGGGCAGCCCCAAATAAAATGTAATAAAATGCTTTAAAAATAGAAAAATTAAAAATAAAAATAAATAAAATAACAAAATTAATTAAAAATAAATAATAAAAAAACCCAAACTGTAAAGTGCTGTAAAGTGCTGTACAAGTTCCATAAAATGTAGTGCCGTAATGCAAGACCCTCAAACACCATCACAATCACCAGCTTAAATTGGTCTGGGCAGCACCAAATAAAATAAAATAAAAAGCTTTAAAAATAGAAAAATTTAAAAAAAATAAATAAAAAACAAAATTAAAAAAATAAATGCTTTAAGAATAGAAAAATTAGAACTAAAAAATAAAAAGAAAATTAAAAAAATAAAATGCTTTAAAAAGAGAAAAATTAAAAATAAAAATTAAATTAAAAAAAAATTTAAAAAATGCTTTAAAAATAGAAAAATTAAATATAAAAATTAAATTAAAAATTAATAAAAGGTTTAAAAATAGAAAAATTAAATATTAAATTAAAAATTAAATTAAAAAATAAAAAAAGGGTTTCAAAATATAAAATTAAAAATAAAAATTAAATAAAAAATAATATTAAACAAGAAAAAAGCTTTGAAAATAGAAAAATTAAAAATAAAACTTAAATAAAAAATAAAATTAAAAAAATAAATGCTTTAAAAATAAAAAAATTAAGAATAAAAATAAATAAAAAATAAAATTTAAAAATTCAAAAACTTTGAAAATAAAAAATTTAAAAAATAAAAATTAAATAAAAAACAAAATTAAAAAATAAATGCTTTAAAAATAGAAAAAATAAATATAAAAATTAGAAAAAAAACAAAATTAAAAAATAAATGCTTTAATAACACAAAAATTAAAAATAGAAAAATAAATAAAAAACAAAATTAAAAAAATAAATGCTTTAAAAATAGAAACTTAAAAATAAAAAATTAAGAATAAAAATAAATAAATAAAATTTAAAAATTCAAAAACTTTGAAAATAGAAAATTTAAAAAATGAAAATTAAATAAAAAACAAAAAAATAAATGCTTTAAAAATAGAAAAAATAAATATAAAAATTAGAAAAAAAACAAAATTAAAAAATAAATGCTTTAATAATACAAAAATTAAAAATAGAAAAATAAAAAACAAAATTAAAAAAATAAATGCTTTAAAAATAGAAAACTTAAAATAAAAAAATTAAAAATAAAATTAAAAAAATAAAAAGCATTAAAAATAGAAAAATTAAAAATAAACATTCAATAAAAAACAAAATTAAAAAATATAATAAATGCTTTAAAAATAATAAAATTAAATATAAAAATTAAATAAAAATTAATAAAATAAAAAGCTTTTAAAATAGAAAAATTAAAAAAAAAGAAGTTAAAAAATTTTAAAAAGGCTTTAAAAATAGAAAAATTAAAAATTAAATAAAAAAATTTACAAATCAAATAAATGCTTTTAAAAAAGAAAAATAAACAATCAATTAAAAAGAAAATTAAAAAATATAATAAATGCTTCAAAAATAAAAAAATGAAATATAAAATTAAATAAAAATTAAAAAATAAAAAGCTTTAAAAATAGAAAAATTAAAAATAAAAATAAAAAAATTTTAAAAAATAGTTTAAAAAGAGAAAAATTTAAAAAATTAAAAATAAAATTTAAAAAATAAAAACCTTTAATAATAGAAAAATTAAAAATAAATATAAATATTTAAAAAATAAAATAAATGCTTTAAAAATAAAAAAAATTAATTAAAAAAATTTTTAAAATAAAAAGGTTTAAAAATAAAAATAAATAAAAAATAAAATTAAAAAAATACAAAGCCTTAAAAATAGATAAATAAAAATGAAATAAAAAACAAAATTAAAAAAAATAAATGCTTTAAAAAAAGAAAAATTAAATTTAAAAATTAAATTTAAAAATATTTTAAAAATAAAATAAAAAGCTTTAAAAATAGGAAAATTAAAAATAAAAACAAATAAAAAAATTAAAAAAATAGAATAAAAAGCTTTAAAAATAGAAAAATTTTAAAAAAATCAAAATTAATAAAATAAAATTAATTAAAAATACATGAAAAAGAAAATAAAAACTCCAAAGCGCTGTAAAGTGCCGTAAAATTTCCATAAAACGTCGTAAAACTGCCGTAAAGCGCGACTGTCGTAAAACTGCCGTAAAGCGCGACTGTCGTAAAAGGTGCCGCAAAGCGCGACTGTCGTAAAAGGTACCGTAAAGCGCGACTGCCGTAAAAGGTGCCGTAAAGCGAGACTGTCGTAAAACTGTCGTAAAAGGTGCCGTAAAGCGCGACTGTCGTAAAAGGTGCCGTAAAGCGCGACTGTCGTAAAGGATGCCGTAAAGCGCGACTGTCGTAAAGCTGCCGTAAAGCGCGACTGTCGTAAAAGGTCCCGTAAAGCGAGACTGTCGTAAAAGGTGCCGTAAAGCGCGACTGTCGTAAAGGGTGCCGTAAAGCGCGACTGTCGTAAAAGGTGCCGTAAAGCGCGACTGTCGTAAAAGGCGCCGTAAATCGCGACTGTCGTAAAAGGGGCCGCAAAGCGCGACTGTCGTAAAAGGTGTCGTAAATCGCGACTGTCGTAAAACTGCCGTAAAGCGCGACTGTCGTAAAAGGTGCGTTTTTTCGACAGTCGCACTTTACGACACTACCTTTTTTATGGAACTTTTACAGTACTTTACAGCACTTTACGGATTTTATTTTGTTTTTTAATTATTTTTAATTAATTCTATATTTCAAATTTAATTTTTATTTAATATTTTTTTAATTTTCCGATTTTTAAAGCTTTTTTTAATCTTTTTTTTAGTTTTAATTTTTCTATTTTAAAGCATTTATTTTATTTTTAAATTTTCCTTTTTATTTAATTTTTAGTTTTAATTTTTATATTTCTAAAGCATACTTTAAATTTTTTTATTTTTATTTTTTTCTTAATATTTACTTTTGAGTTTTTGATTTTTAAAGCTTTTTTATTATTTTTTATTTAATTTTATTTTTGATTTATCTATTTTTAAAACTTTTTATTTTATTTTAAATTTTTTTATTTTATTTTTTGTAAAGCATTTATTTTTTTAAATTTAGTTTTTAGTTTTTAGTTTTCATTTTTTATTTATAAACTATTTATTTTATATTTTAAATTTTATTTTTTATTTCATATTTATTTTTGCTTTATCTATTTTTAAAGCATTTATTTTATTTTTTTAGTTTTTATTTAATATTTAGTTTTGATTTTTTTATTTTTAAAGCATTTATTTTATTTTTTACTTTTTATTTAATTTTTATTTTTGATTTTTCTATTTTTAAAGCTTTTTATTTTATTTTTAAATTTTATTTTTTATTTAATTTTTTGTTTTAATTTTTTTATTTTTAAATAATTTATTTTATTTTTTTAATTTTATTTTTTATTTCATTTTTATTTTTTGCTTTTTCTATTTTTAAAGCTTTTTTATTTTTTAATTTTATTTTTATTTAATTTTTAGTTTTAATTTTTTTATTTTTAAATAATTTATTTTATTTTTTTAATTTTATTTTTTATTTCATTTTTATTTTTGCTTTTTCTATTTTTAATGCTTTTTAAAAAAAATTTATTATTTATTTAATTTTTAGTTTTGATTTTTTTATTTTTAAAGCATTTTTTAATGTTTTTTTAATTTAATTTTATTTTTGATCTTTCTATTTTTAAAGCTTTTAAAAATTTTTTTATTTAATTTTTTTTTCATTTTTAGTTTTAATTTTTTATTTTTGAACTATTTATTTTATTTTTCAAATATTATATTTTATTTCATTTTTATTTTTTGCTTTTTCTATTTTTAAAGCATTTATTTTATTTTTTTACTTTTTTACTTTTTATTTAATTTTTAGTTTTGATTTTTTTATTTTTAAAGCATTT
Organism: Molothrus aeneus; assembly: GCF_037042795.1. Classification (NCBI taxonomy): domain Eukaryota; kingdom Metazoa; phylum Chordata; class Aves; order Passeriformes; family Icteridae; genus Molothrus; species Molothrus aeneus. The sequence continues at coordinate 36,612 of NC_089675.1, read as the reverse complement.
TTAAATGTTTTTTTAATTTAATTTTTATTTTTGATCTTTCTATTTTTAAAGCTTTTTAAATTTTTTTTAATTTTCAGTTTTAATTTTTTTTATTTCTAAACATCTATTTTATTTTTTAATTTTATTTTTTATTTCATTTTTATTTTTAATTTTTTATTTTTGAACTATTTAATTTTTTTTTAGTTTTTATTTAATTTTTTTAAATTTTTCTATTTTTAATGCTTTTTTTTATTTTTTAATTTTATTTTTTATTTCATTTTTATTTTTTTGCTTTTTCTATTTTTAAAGCATTTATTTTATTTTTTTAATTTTCCTTTTTATTTAATTTTTAGTTTTGATTTTTTTATTTTTAAAACTTTTTTTATTTTTTATTTTTTATTTAATTTTTATTTTTGATCTTTCTATTTTTAAACCTTTTTTATTTTTTATTTAATTTTTATTTTTAATTTTTTTTAACCTTTATTTTATTTAATTTTTTTTAAATTTTATTTTTTATTTTTAGTTTTGATTTATTTTTAAAGCAATTTTTATTTTTTTAATTTTATTTTTCATTTAATTTTTTAGTTTTGATTTTTTTATTTTTAAAGCATTTCTTTCATTTTTTTAATTTCATTTTTTTTTTCATTTTTAGTTTTAATTTTTCTATTTCTAAGCAATTCTTTTATTTTTTAAATTTTTTTTAATTTTTAGTTTTAATTTTTCTGTTTTTAAAGCTTTTTATTTTTTTAATTTTCTTTTTTTTTATTTTCCCATTTTTAAAGCATTTATTTTATTTTTTTATTTTATTTTTTATTTAATTTTTATTTTTAATTTTTCTATTTTTAAAGCTTTTAAATTTGTTTTATTTGGTGCTGCCCAGACCAACTCAAGCTGGTGATTGTGGTGGTGTTTGAGGGTCTTGCAGTTACCCCGATTAATAGGTAGAGATGATGTTTGGAGGCCACAGTGTTACAGGTAGGGGTTAAACAGTTTTTTAGGGTCTTTCAGGTGATCTTTTCAGGCATTTTTAGGGATATTTTGGGGGTTTTTTTGCAGGAGTTTTTTAGGAATTCTCTGGAAATGTTTAGCTTACCTTTAGGGCTTTTTCAGGGCTTTTAAAATAATTTTTAGGGTGTTTTATTGACTGTCTTACTGGGGCGCCCCAGCCACCCAAGGCACCCCATGCAGGCGCCGCAGCGCTCCAGCCCAGCCTCCCGTCAGCGCCGCCCGTGGTCGCTTCCCCTCTCCTGCCGCCGCCGCTGCATGGCGGGCCGAGCCGCGCCTTCCCCACTGCACCCTCCCGCTTCAGAGCTGCTGGATGGCACGGCTCCGCCGCCTCCTGCAACCACGGGCGTCCCGGCGTTTCCTTCCACGGCCGCAGCCGCAGCCCCGTTCCCGCAGCTCCACCGCCTCCCGCACGCCCCGTCCTGCCTGCCGCCATGATGACTGCCCGCACTGCGGTAGTGACAGAACCCACGCATGCGCAGTTGCTACAAGCCCCGCACCAGCAATATCACTCCGCGCCGACTCATCGAACCACAGCGCTGCTTCCGGGATCAGCCGCACGCATGCGCAGTTCTATCTCCACGGCCCCGCCGCCACCCCCCGCTGCGTTTGCCGCAGCTTTGGTACAGCGCGGTCCCGGTTCCGAGCCGCTGCGTGCCGCTGTCCGGCCACAGCCGGCATCCATGTGCCCTGTCACCCCACTTCTGCCGCCACTGCGTCTATACACGGCACCACAGCAGGCGAAGACTGCAGCACCTTGCACGTATCCTTCCGCGTCTCTCCTTCTGCCGGGCACCGAGAGATCCCTCTGCAGCGCGTAACCCTGAGCAACCGATACCTGATGTGCCTCCGCGTTTTCGCCTTCCACACTCCTAGCACCCAGTGGGACTACTTTGTGTCACGATTCGTTTGCACAGCCACATCCATGCACACAAACTGTGCCACAAGGAGGAGGAGGAGGAGGTTGGAATATGACAGCTGCTTTAATAAATACAGGACAGACAGAGAATTATTTTGCCCCTGCAAATGCCAGCCCTTTGATCCCAACACAAAAGAATTTTGAAAAAGAACTGTTCCCAAATAGCTCCAGAGTCCCCTCAGTGTTTGGGACAGATTTCTCGACCCAAAATTAGACAGTAAACCCTGAAAATTCGCCAGCATTAATGCCAAAATTAGAAAACTCACAAAAATCTTTTGATAATTTTCACCTAACAGACTGGTGTGAAAAACGCCAATCACTTGCTTTTAAAATTTTTGAAAGTTTATAGTAATAAAATAGTTATAAAAATAGTCATACAATTAGAGTAATAATAATTTGGACAATTTGAATTAGGACAATATGAGACAACAAAAACAAAGAGTTACGGACATCCGGGTACCTTTTTCTGGGCAGCACGAGCCTGAAAAAGGACCCCCGTTAACAAAGCATTAACCCTTAAAAGCAATAGCCTGTTGCATAGTCATACACTTCATACATGGTGCATAAATTCCATTCAAACACAGGATTCTGTCTGCTCATCATCCACTTCTTCCTTCTAATCCTAACAGCGCCTTGGAGGCAGGAAGAAGTTCGTTTCTTCTGATAAGAGGGCAATAAATTCTTTTTCTCTGAAAGATCCAGGTGTCCTGTGGCCGCTATCTCGCTGCAAGTCCTTTCTTTAAAAAAAGTATCTTCATCGTTTCTATATTAACAGTTTTTGTAACCTAAAACTATATTTAACACACTACTTAAGAGAATCAATACAGCATTACTTTCTAACACAACACATATAATATTCATTTTATTATTTCCAAAAAGCCAATCATAAAATACCTGCATTTTTCACAATCCCCACTCTTATTCTTTGTAAATAATTTGGCTTGAGCAATATTTCTTATCTACTTGCATCTTCTGGACTATGCAGGCAAAATAAAACAGGGGATTACACAAGGAAGAAATATAAAAATAGTTGCAACACATAAAATGAAAGATCTTAATTTCTTCTAATACATTACCCTACCAGCTAGGTTTTAACATTGTTTTCTAATTTTTGGACCGGTACCTGGGTTATTATATGCATATATATTTTTTTCTTCTTTGATTTCTTTTGCTTTTTCTAGAATCACTTTTCTGTGCTCATGAATTTTCAACAATTTGATATATTAAACTTTCCACAAACACCCCCTTCTTTGGCCAATAAATAGTGTAAAGCCAACCTATTCTGATACCCTACAGTTTTTGTTTGGCTTAGCTTACTTGATATTAACTCCAATGCCTGGGCAGCTCCATTTGCTATCATTTCTATAAATGTTTGGAGTCTTGTAATACGACTCAATAGATTATTTGGGGTCAATACAGAGTTAAGTTGCTGTGCTGGTTTTACCTTTTCATTTATTATTTGTTTTTTTACCAAATCTCGAACCGTATCTTCAAGATTAAATGTAAAACAAATCCATCTCTCTCCTTTTAAACATTCAATTCCAAATCTATTACCACATTTTCCTAAGTTTCTTGTAATCCAATAATTTACTCCATTTTGCCTACAGGTTCTTAATTTGGATGGGTTATAACAGTGGCTGTTGACATAGGTATGTGTAATAAAAGAGGAACTTTGGTTTCTTTCCACGTGATGCTTTCTGCAGCATTTGTGACACAATCTTGCTGGTATCCCGAAAGGGAAAAGAGAACAAATGAGTGCCAGAAACAGGAATAACAGAGGTCCAGTATGCCTTATACTCCCACCTCCCAGGCCTGTGAGGTTGCAACCCACAGCAGATGTATTTGATCTTCTCAGTGGCGAAATACAGAGGCCAATCTGCACTTGCCCTCTATTTCCTTGTCACTTTCTCTTAAATAATTTCCAGGCAAATTGGTTTTGACACCCTTTAACTGTGGTCTCTTACCGTTCTTCAGGTATCTCTCATTCACCAGGCACTAATAATTCCCGTCCACAAAGCTATTACTTTAACACTTTTTGCAATAAGAGCATAAATGTTGTGAACTACAATACTAATTATTCTCACAATTCAAGCATTTACTTATAACCCAGCTAGCATGTCCAGTATTGGAATGAATCAAATAAGGTTTACTGATGGAAATGGTAATTCCTCTTCTCCCCTGTACAATTCTCAGGCTAAGGTCAGAACACAAAAACAGTCTTGATCCTTCTATCTGGAGTATTCCTCCCCTAAGGAGATGTTTTATTCAGGCAAGACCAGAATAAAACCAGGCAGTGCTTGAAACCAGTGGTATAAGCGTTGTCTTAATTTTTAATTCTGTGTTGTTCTTTGTACATTTCTTGGATCATTTGCCTTTTTCGAAACTATTACCACTCAGTCCCCATTGGAAAGTCAGTTCGGTATCACCCGGTTTAAATGCGACAGTCCATTCCTCAGGTTTCTTCACAAGTCCTTTGATTCTGCTGGCATGAATTCACCCTCTTTCCGTGATTCTGATTGTTGCTTCAGTAGTACCTGGAAAGGACTTCTTAATAGCATAGTAATAAAAGAAAGATAATACTGCATTAACTTTTACCATTCACTTTTCTTCCAAACTTTCTGGGTTTAGCTAAAAGCTTTTTCCACACCAGCCTCTTCTTCTTCTTCTTCTATCCAGCTGTGCTAATAGCTGCAGAGGCAAATTCTTCTTTTTGTGAGTTACAGTTAGTTAAATAAGAAAAGCTAGACCAATTTTAACACGAGATGTATCACATCTATTGCTTTTTACTTTTTGGGCAGCATTTAATTGTTTTAGCCTTACAAACCCATTCTTTGGGAAAAAAAACAAAAACCAAAAAACTTCTTTTTAACAGCAAACAAAACACACAAAAGAAAAGACCAAAAACCTTCTTACTTAAGAAAAACAAACTACTTTGTGAGGTTTGGAGAGTCAGCAATCTCTGCTTTGATTTTATCTTTTAGTGCTAGCCCCCTCCCGCTCTTTTCACGGCCTTGCTGTCAATGCCGTGCTGCCACTTCGCTGCAGGGCCGGAGCAGGGGAGAGCAGCCACGGGCATGGGGACCCTGGGGGCAGCCTTGGGTCCCTTTTGCCCTCTCTTTCTCTCTCCTTCTCTGTCTCAGCCCACTTACCGGGGCCGACACTGCCATCCTCGACTCGGGACCCCGGCAGTCTGGGAGCCCCCCGGCAGTTCCGCCACGGAGCCAGCCCGCTCCTGCCCGGCAAACCCGTGTGTCCCCTGCTGCCAGCACCGCCGCCGGGTCACCTCCATGGATCGGTGCCTGCCGCAGCCTCCGAGACCTCGCCGCTCGTAGGGAGCGGGCAGACACCTCCCAGCCTTGACAACCCCAAACCTGGCGTCCCCAGGTGCTCCTGACATTCTTTTCCTTTCTCTAGTCAACTTCTCCTCTTTTCCCTTCAAGGAGGGCCCGTTCTGCTAAACCCTTTCTGGACCTCAGTTCAGCATTGAATAACCTCCTAACAACCGTGTGTTAAGACACTTCCCTGCCTTTCATGCAAAAACCCCGCATTCACACTTCTGCTCTCTTCTAGCACCAAGATGTCATCACTTCACATTCTAACATCTCAGAGTTTGCTAACCACCTCCCTACTTCAACTTCTCTCTTTCTTCTCTTCTTACCTGTTTTTTTGTGGTTTTTTTTTTTTTTTTAATTCAACAGACCTCAGATGGTACAAGGTGAACCTAACTAAATTACTTCCAAAAGTAGGCTTACAACTTTCTTTTACTAGGATTGCAGTAGCTGTTAAATACCTACTGGCTAGCTGTGGCTTACTGAGTCTAACATCTTTGATATATAAGTTACTAGATATTTTTTTACTCTTCCTTACTCTTGAATTAAAATTTTATGGGCTACTCCATTTTCTGTATTTATGTATAAATGATAAAGGATTTTTCTAACAAAGGTAAGCTTAAAGCTGGTACTTAGGCTAGTTTTAACTTAACTCTTTTAATTAAACAATATCTTCTTTGGTCCGTTTTATATCATCTCCTTCTGTCATTTTTTTCATACACGAATTTTGCTACTTGTGCGTACCCCTCAATCTATAATATCTCAATAATCTAGGTAATTTTCTGATCTCTCTCTTTGAAGAGGGATGGAGAATGAATAAAATTCTTGCAATTTTCTCATAGTTGGTTTTCTAGCTACTTTTATTTATTAAGTGTCTAAGATATTTTACCACTGGGTAGTGAGTCTGAGTTCTTTTATTAACCTCCCTTTAATCTTATACTAGTCTATAACTCCCATCAGAGTTTACTGGGGGAAAAGGGATATTATGTGGAGACATACAAGGTTCTAATGCCCCATCCTTTATTAGTCCTTCTATTACTGGCTTCAAACCTTCCCGTCCTTCTAAAGATACAGGATACTGACGTACACGTACGGGACAATCTTCTCTCTCAATTGTAACCCTTATGGGGTCGATATTTAATCTTCCCCTATTTCCTTCCCCACTTCAAACTTTTTTGTTGGTTTTTTTTTTCTTCATCCTCTCTTAAATAATTTTAAAACTCTAGCTGTCATTTTCCCATTTTCTGATATAACTCCTATTCTTAATTGCACTTGTAAGACTCTTCCCAATAAATTGCTACCTGCCCCTGGGACCAATAAGACATCTCCCATCCAAACTTTAGTTTCTTCCCTCAATTACTACATCTTTAATGACCAGAAATGTAAAACTTTCCCTCTTTGCCCCTGTTACTTTCACTATATGTTTGCTCACACTATAACTTTTTGGAATATTTAACAGGCAGGTTCTCTCTGCCCCTGTGTCTATTACAAATTCCAATTCTTCTTCTTGCGGACCCACTTTTAAAGTTATCACAGGCTCCAGATGGTATTTGTCCCCCCCAGAAATTTAGAGCTTATGACCTCCCTATTCCTCCTCTGTGCCCATCTCTTTAAAGATTTTCAGATCTTCTGCTTACTTAGGACCATTTTCCTATTTCCCTTACGTTTGTTTATCTATTTAGTTGCAGTTTCTTCTTTCCCCTCGAAAAGCTGTCCCTTAAAAACCTTTTTTTTTTGCATTTCGCCTTTGATATGCTGTCGCATTTATTCCTTTGAGTATGTAATTACAATAATTATTCATGTGTTTACTCCCCTCCTCATTATTTTTACCCCACTCAGGAGGTACAGTTGGCATTTTGTCTTCTCTGGGGGTCTCCGTAGATTATCTTTTTTCCTAAGCTTTTATTTCAGCTGCTCTGATTAATTGCCTTTCTTCCTGAGAAAAATATTATTTTCATTACAGACCACATCTCTTCTGAAGTATAAATGTTTGGACCTAAAAATTGGTCTAATTGTTCAGCTATGCCTATGGGGTCCTCCAAATATCCCTTTTATTTATTTCTTAAAATTTCAGACCTCAGACGAAGTCAAAGGAGCATTTACAAACCCTGGTCCGCCCCCTCCTATGGGAGCCTCTTTTAATGGAAATAGACTAAGCCCTTTATCCCATTCTTTTTGGATTTTTATCTTCTATAGCTTTTCTCCCGTATTTTTAGGAAGAATCAGGAGAGGGCTTTCTTTTACCTGAACTTTTAGTGTTTTGATAAGGTGATTCCTTTAGAGAGTTCCGCTGAGCAGCCGGTAGCTGTGGTTACCAAGGGAGCGGAGCTCAGGGCGGGACGGGGGAACTCGGCACAGCTCAGGGTATGAGTGCTCCAAAGGCGGGGTTTGCAGCCGGGATCGCCCGAGGGGATCAGCACAGCTCAGGGTCTCGGTCCTCCAAAGGCGGGGTCTGCAGCCGGGACCGCCCCAGGGGCTGTTCCGGTGCAGACCGAGCTGCAGCGTGGATCGGCCCCACGTGGCTCACGGCGGCTGATCCGGCAGAGACCAAGCCGGGACTGACCCCGGCTGCAGCGGCGGGAGCCGAGCAGAGTCAGGGCAGCCGGGGATGGGACAGACGGGACCCCCCCTCGGTGCGGTCAGCGCGGTAAGCACGGTGCACACAGCAGGACGGACCCCCCGCCCCTTCCGCCGGCACGGCCAGCGGAGCGGCCGCGGGCCAGGCGGCCGGGACCGGGACAGACGGACCGGGACAGACGGACCGGGACAGACGGACCGGGACAGACGGACCGTGCCGGAGCCGGCACAGGGGCTGGGGCAGCCGCGAACGAGTGGGGGAACAAACGGGAATGGATGAGGTAATATTTCGTTCCCAGCCTTATACTTTCACCGTTTTTCTTTTATTGCCTTTAAAAATGTTATTTTCTTACAATCTTCCTCCTGCCCAGCATGTGGTATATCCTTTTTTTTTTTTTTTCCTGGATTAAACGGTTTTTACAAATAAATCCAGAGCTTACCAAAGCAAACTTCTGCTTGGATACTTTGAAATGGTCGACGAGTTAACTCACGACCTTCTCATGTTGTTTTTCTCACCACCCTTTTATTTATCCTTTGGCAAATTATACATCTTTCAGTTACTTGTTTTTCTACTCCAAAAATCGCAATGCATCCATAGTTCCTTAAAAAAAATTATCACACAAAGCCTGAGTATCCCACTGGGCGTTTTGATACATGTCCTCTGCTATTCCCTAGTAAGTATTTTATTATCTGTCTTCCATCAAGATGTTTCTATTTCCCCCATTTATCTTTTTCGCCACCTATCTTGTTTTAATTCGCTTTTTTTTTTTTTTTTGCTTCCCTAAACTTTGGAATTTCCAATTTTTCCTCATTTGGAGTTAATATTAACTCTTTCAGCTCCATTTTCTGCTGCATCTTTAGCTTCCTGATCTGCCAAATTATTTCCAGGGTCTTTAACCTGCAAATGCCAAACCTTTGATCTAACACAAAAGAATTTTGAAAAAGAACTGTTCCCAAACAGCTCCAGAGTCCCCCCAGTGTTTGGGACAGATTTCTGACCCACAAAGAGACACTAAACGCTGAAAATTCATCAGCATTAATCCCAAATTAGAAAACGCACAAAAATCTTTTGATAATTTTCAACTAACAGACTAGGATGAAGTCAGAGGCCAGATTTGCAAAGAAGAAAGTCTAAATCCTCTAGCTATGCCTGTGCCATTCAGCCAGCAAGCCGCCGGTCCTAGAACACCGGTGGCTGTCCCACCTCATGAGATAAAAGAATTGCGAAAAGCAATAAGGGACGGTGGTATCTGCTCCCCATATTTACGCAAGTGCTGAAAAGTACTCCGGAAGGACATACACTCACACCAAATGACTGTAAAAATCTTGCTAGTATAATTCTCACAGACTCACAATATATGCTATGGGAACTCAAATGGAAAAGACTGCTCACAGGGGTACAAGCCACTTATAGACAGAGTACCGATGCAGACCTTCGTACCCTTGTCATGTCTAAGCTGACTGGCGACCCTCCTGATGATCAGAATGATAATCGAGTGAATTTACCCAAAACAGTGTTAGATGACATTAAAAAGATGGCTCGCAGAGCCTTTTTGCAAATTCAGCCTGCAGAAAGTTTTGAAAAAGCCTATAATCTGATTAGGCAAGACTCGTCTGAACCATTTACCGAATTTGTGGACCTGGTAATGCCAGGAGCAGAAAGGCAATGTGGCAATGATATAGCTCTCCCAATAATGATACGGGACATTATTGAAAATAATGGCAATGCAGAATGTAAAAGAGTTATCAAAGCCCTAGGAAAAGAAAAACCCACAGTGCCTGAAATGATGGATGTCTGCAACAAAATTGGGAGTCCACAGCAAGTGGCAATTATCCAGGCAAATGAACTTGGAAAAACTCTAGGAGAAAAAATTGAAAGGGCTCTTACAGCTCAAACAGCGCAAGCAGTCGCACAGGCAGCACAACCAGAAGCTTTACCTGTCAATCAACCAAAGACGAATGTCTGGGTTGCTTTAGCCAGGTCTGCAGGCTCCGATACCATCCGTCTATCTGACACAAGCCTTGACAAACCTTTTTCAACCTGTCTAGTTGGAGTACCTTTCCCAAAGGGTTTTGATAATGTTACTCCTGATAAGTATTGGTCATATGATAATCATCACGTATCTCCAACTCCCACCAAGAAACACCAAACTTATATTGATAATTCTAAAGCTGATAAATCTGACCTTCAAGAGCTAGAAATCCTAGGCTCAATAACTATGGGTACCTGTTACTTCTTTCATTTCCTAGGAGAAGACGGCCCTCATTTAAAGGTTACCCCATATCACCCAGCTTATAGCAATATGACTTCTCGCCTCTGTCCGTCCCGACCGTGCTACCCCCCGATGCTCCTACAGGTAGAAACTCACTCACTAGCAGAAAAAATCCTTCCAATGCAGTTTTTTCTATTTTTATCCTCTGAGTGTCCAACTTCCTTTGCTAAATTTCTGTAGATTTGAGCTCAAATTACCATTTCTGACCAGTGCAGAGACAAATGATGAAACATTCCTGAGTTATTCTTACTCTTCATCTTATGGAAGTAGCAGCCAGCACTAAAAAGGGTTTAGAAAAAAGGGAAAAAGCTTCCTTTTCCTTTATTTTTTGTGTTCAAACTGGGAGGGACTCTGCTTCCCCTGCAATTTTAGTGGTCTCAGTTGAAAGAATCCCTGCCTTTTCTATGCTGTTCGGGGTATTAATTGACAGGGAGTCCTCATTTTTGATTATTTTCCAGTTTAAGTAGAAGGGGAAAACCTTGATAATGTTTCTTATGGGTTTGAATTAAGGGCAGCCACCCCCTTTTTGTTGTCCTGAGGCCTAAATTGAGGGAGAAGCCCAGCTGTAATCTCCATCTTAAGAGTTTGAACTGAGGGAAAAATCCCTCTTTTTTCATCACTGGAAAGATATAAAGTGAGGAAAATCCCTCTTTTCCCAGTATTAAGGAGAATAAATTAAAGGGCAGAAGCTATTTATTTGCTATTGTATTCGTTTCAGTAGAGGTAACTGCCCCATTGCCTCTGTTTAAGGGGTTCACTGGAAGGAAGCTCTGCCTTTTTCAGCATTTTAAGGGTTTAAAACTGCATTTCACGGCCCTCCTTTCTGTGCCATAGGACCAAGTATCTCAGAGCAGGGTGAGCCTGGCACCTGGCATGCACTTAACCCTTACACTGCCTGGGAAGCTTTTATTTATCTTATTTTTACTTATAATGTTGATAGACCTAATTAGAGGTCCCAAGGAGACTTAGACTATTCATATCATAAGCATTCTTTTCCACCCAGCATAGTCACACATGAAGTACTACTTAGTAGCCACTAAGGAATAATTATGTAAGTTAACAACAAATCACCCAATTTATCTAGATATGCTGCCTAAACAGAAACTTTTATTTCTTACCAGTTTTCTGCCCTCTTACTCCAAGTAGTTGTTGCAAAAAAAGAAAGTGCTGTTATTTTTCAGAAGAGTTTTCTTCTATAACAAGCCCTTTACTCCCCTTGAACTCGAGTCAGAGGAGCCAAACAGCAGCAGCTGCTCTGAGGGTTTTTATACCCGGTGGGATTCGCCCCCTCCCCTTTCCCGGGTGCCACGGGAACGAGAGGCGGGCACCATCAGGGGTATATTAACCCCAGCCTTTGCCCAGGGCCTTCATTCCCCCTCTGGGATGTGCTGGGATAAGAGCTCTCCTCTCATTTCAGTGAAGAAGCTCTTTCAGCTTATCACAGCTTGTTTTCAGCAGGTGTTTCTGGGCATCTAAAGCAACAGAGGCTTTGAAGATACTGTGAAGAAAACAGCATAGAATACAGCGAGTATTTAAGTTCACAATTTTGGGTTTTGTGTTTAGGGGTGGTAAAGTGCATTTGTAATTCCTGGTTTTGTTCTGTATTTTTTTTGTTTTTTTTAGGAGGAGTGCAGCTTCCAGAGACTCCAGGTTGTGTCAGCTACGACACTTTTTTCAGCAGATTCAATGTATCACAAGAGGTATCTGCCCACTGTCCAAGATGATGTTTGAGACTGAGGCTTCAGGTGAGTTGAGGATTGTGACTAGGAGAGGGAGGGTGAGCAGGTATCCGGTTAGGAGTTATTGTTGGGGGGGGTGATTTTGAAGGCAGCAGGGTGAGGAAGGGTGTTTATTTGAGGCCCCCCCACCCCAAGGCTTTTCAGAAGCATGGCAGAGGCATTCACACGTCTTGCAGCACACAAGGTCATCCACTGCACTCACAGGAATGCCATTTAACTTTGCCTTTCTCTAACCCGGGTGCCACTCAGAATAATGGCCACAGCCTTGGAATCAGGATGAAGCTGGAGCCTGAAGGAGCCAGGCACACTCAGGAGAGGGCAAGTAGCTGACTCGCTGGGATTTGGCCCACATAACTCTGTACTCATACTTTGGTTTTGTTTTTCTTTATTGTAGCTGACCGAGAGGCTAACAGGCGGTCACGGGGCCCTCTGAGGCAGACTCATTTCAGGTGCAACGTGGATCCTCATCACCGATCATCCAAAAGATAAGTCAGAGTCACAGCCTGGAGATGGGACAATGGGAGAGTAGCGGGTTGGGAGTTCCTGGGGCAGATTTAAAAAATAGCAGGGGGAAAAGCAATCTCCTCCAAGGGGCCTCTTAGGACAGCTGAAGGGAGAGGTTCTACTTTTGATGGCAGCTTTCAGGCGGGCAGTGCAGAACAGTTCCGGTCCCCGTCGTGTTGTCCGGCGTACCGTGTTACCTTGTGTGTCTTTGGGGTCCCTTTTGCCTTTTCCCCTCGAGACCCTCACCACAAGCATGATGTGTTGTGTTTGTTGTCCCCCTGTTTGTCACGTTCTGTGTCATGGGTGTCCGCACATATTTGTGCCGGAGCTGCTCTGCCCTGCCCTGCTGCATAGCCTGCTGCAAGAGGACAAGTCCCAGGGACTTGCAGTTTGTGGGGTGTTGCCAGACTCTAGATGATATTCCTAGATAGACAGAAGATGTTTGGAGCTGTGAAGTCATCCTGCAGGCCTTTGACTTTTGTCCTCACTTTCTTTCAGATGCAGAAGGATAAAATCCAGGGCAAAATCCATCCACCCATCCCGGGTGAGGAGGTTCCCCCGAGCAGGTCAGTCACCGTTTGTCTCTGCAGGGGGAGTGTAAAGTGTGACTCTGTTGCAGCTCTGTTCTTTTTCTTTTTAGGAGGTAAAGCTGGATATCAGCAGTCAAGATGAGGTGGGCAAGGTGAGCATTGAGTAGCTCACCTTGTTGTTAATGCTCCAGTCTCACTTTCCAGTGCAACTCTAAGTATCCATTTCTGTTTCTGTGCTTTAGGCAATCAACTCGGAGTATGCTGAGCCCCCGTCACCCACCGGCCTACGCACCGGGTGCGCCGCTCTCCCGAGCCCTGCTGAAGAATCACGGGACTCGTCGATGAAGCCTCTGCCTTTTCTATTTAAAAGTGTCACCAGGGTAGCCTTGGGCACTGGATGAGGAGTCGCGGTGAGTCGGGGAAGTAGGGAGGCGGAGCTAGGGTCTGCTCAGGTTTCAGCAATTCCACATCACCTCGTCTCCTTTTACCCCAGGCTTACCCCATGACAATGGCATCAGCCTCCGAGGGCGGCCGAAGGGTGCGGCCCCAGGAGCCGGGCATTCTTAGGAGAACGGTGAGTCGCGGAATTGTTGGGTTTTGGCCAGTGTGCTGCATTGATCATGCATTAATATTTGCATTTCTTTCATGTAGCTGACTAAGAAACAACAGGAAGTTGTTGAACAACAGTGCCAGCAGGAACTTCCCAGATGTTGAGGCAGCCTTCTGTTGCACCTGACACAGACCTGCATCCCCAGATGTCTGAGAGATAAGTAGAGGCGTACAACCCACAGAGGGGATGAAAGCGGGGTGCAGGGTAGGGACCCACCGGGAGGGATTTTTGAGTCTCCTTTGGAGATGGGGGTGTCCACGAAGTGGCCCCTTAGGCCCCATAAAAGCAAAGCCTGACTTGTGATCACAGTGCTGAGGTGCGCAGGGCAGAGGAGTCCCGGTGTGTATCATGTCACTTGTCTTTTGTGTATTATGTGTGTTTGGATATGTCATGTCCTTTACCTTAGGCCTTGGAGGGGCCTGTCAGAAACCCTGGCATCATTGTTAGCATCTGTGATCTCTGCATTCCTTGGCGTGGCACCAATGCCATAGACCTTTGGACTCAGGAGCTCAGACGGGCATCAGACTCTCTTGTCTCTTTAGAAGCATCCGGTCAGATGTCTTTTCAGGTCTTGATCTGAGCTGTATGGACAGCTCTGCCCCACCAGAATCCATTATGGTGGACTAGGACTTGAAAGAAGATGAGGGCAGGTAGAGGCTTCTGGCCATAGGATTCTCGGGCATCCATCTTTGCAGTTCTTGGACTAAATCATACAGTTAGCATCTTCTTCCTCCAGGTTTCTCTGAGCCTCAACAGCTCACCATCGGTCTCACCTCGGTCATCTCCTTTTGCATTCTCTCAGTCCTCGCAGCCATTTTCCTTGCCAGGAGATTTCTGTCCGTGTCGTGTCCCCGTTGTCTGTCAGGTCCTGTCCTGTGTCATGGGTGTGTGCACACATTTGTGCCGGAGCTGCTCTGCCCTGCCGCATAGCCTGGTGCAGTAGGAGAAGTCCCAGGGACTTGAAGTTTGTAATGTGGGGTGTAGTTGGACTCTAGGTGGGATTTGTAGATGGACACAGGATATCTGGAGCTCTTAAGTTATCCTGCAACAGTTTGACTCTTGTCCTGACTTTTTTTCAGATTCAGATGGATTAAATATGTGCCAGAGGGCCCCATCCCGGGTGAGGGGTTTCCCCCGAGCAGGTGAGGCACCATTTGTCTCTGCAGCAGAAGTGTATGTGGTGACTCTGTTACAGCTCTGTTCTTTGTCTTTCTTTTTAGGAAGTAAGTCTGGATACCAGCAGTCAAGGTGAGCAGTGGAGAGAAGTAGCTGTTATTGCTCAGGTCTCAGTTTCTGGTGTGCTCTAAGCTTCCATTCTCTTTTTTGTGGTTTAGGCAATCCACTGGGAGCCTGTCAAGCCCCCGTCACCAGCCAGCCGATGCACTGGGTTCCCTGCACGTGTGAGCCCTGTGGATGCATTACAGGACCTGGTGATGAAGCCCTGAACTCTTCTATTTCAAGGTGCCGTCCAGGTGGCCTTCAGCAGCTGCCAAGGAGTTGCGTTGAGTAGGGGAAGTAGGGAGGAGGAGCGAGGGTCCCCTCAGGTTTTAGCCATGCCCAATCACCTCATCTCCTCTTAACCCAGGCACCCCCTGTGACGACGGCCTCGGTCTCCGAGTGTGCCCGAAGCATGCGGCCCGAGCAGCTGAGCGTTCTTAGGAGCATGGTGAGTAGCAGACTTGTGGGGTTTTGGCCCATGGGCTGCCAAGATCGGGCACTGATGTTTGGTTTTCTGTAATACAGTTCTGAGAGACACCAGCCCGGTGCCAGCAGGACCTTCCCAGCTGACGAGGTGGCCTTTCTTCGCACCCGAGACCAGCATCCCCAGCTGTGCGAGAGATAAGTAGAGGGCCACGATCCACAAAGGGGATGAAAGCAGGGGGCTGGTTTGGGAATTACTGGGAGGGGTTTTTCAGTCCACTTTGGAGGTGGGGGTGTCCATGAAGCGGCCCCTTAGGCCCCATAAAAGCAAAGCCTGACTTTTGATCACAGTGCTGATGTGCGCAGGGCAGAGCAGTCCCGGTGTGTATCGTGTCACTTGTCTTTTGTGTATTATGTGTTGTTTGGATATGTCATGTCTTTTACCTTAGGCCTTGGAGGGGCCTGTCAGAAACCCTGGCATCATTGTTAGCATCTGTGATCTCTGCATTCCTTGACCTGGCAGCCAAGCCATGGAACTTTGGCTCGGGAGCTCAGGCATCAGACTCTCTTGTCTCTTTAGAAGCATCTGGTCAGATGTCCTTTCAGGTCTTGTTCTGAGCTGTGTGGACAGCTCTGCCCCGCCAGGATCCATTATGGCGGACTAGGACTTGAAAGAACGTGAGGGCAGGTAGAGGCTTCTGGCCGTAGGATTCTCGGGCATCCATCTTTGCAGTTCTTGGAATAAATCATTCGGTTAGCATCTTCTTCCTCCTGGTTTCTCTGAGCCTCATCAGCTCACCATCGGTCTCCCCTCGGTCATCTCCTTTTGCATTCTCTCAGTCCTCGCAGCCATTTTCCTTGCCAGGAGATTTCTGTCCGTGTCGTGTCCCCGTTGTCTGTCACGTCCTGTCCTGTGTCACGAGTGTCAGCACACATTTGTGCCGGGGCTGCTCTGCCCTGCCGCATAGCCTGGTGCAATAGGAGAAGTCCCGGGGACTTGAAGTTTGTAATGTGGGGTGTAGTTGGACTCTAGGTGGGATTTGTAGATGGACACAGGATATCTGGAGCTCTTAAGTTATCCTGCAACAGTTTGACTCTTGTCCTAACTTTTTTTTCAGATTCAAATGGATTAAATGTGTGCCAGAGGGCCCCATCCCGGGTGAGGGGTTTCCCCCGAGCAGGTGAGGCAACATTTGTCTCTGCAGCAGAAGTGTATGTGGTGACTCTGTTACAGCTCTGTTCTTTGTCTTTCTTTTTAGGAAGTAAATCTGGATACCAGCAGTCAAGGTGAGCAGTGGAGAGAAGTAGCTGTTATTGCTCCGGTCTCAGTTCCTGGTGCTGCTCTAAGCTTCCATTCTCTTTTTTGTGATTTAGGCAATCCACTCGGAGCCTGCCAAGCCCCCGTCACCAGCCGGCCGATGCACCGGGTTCCCTGCACATGTGAGCCCTGTGGATGCGTTACAGGACCTGGTGATGAAGCCCTGAACTCTTCTATTTCAAGGTGCCATCCAGGTGGTCTTGGGCAGCTGCCAAGGAGTTGCGGTGAGTCGGGGAAGTAGGGAGGAGGAGCGAGGGTCCCCTCAGTTTTCAGCCATGCCAAATCACCTCATCTCCTCTTAACCCAGGCACCCCCTGGGACCACGGCCTCGGTCTCCGAGCGTGCCCGAAGCGTGCAGCACGAGGAGCTGAGCGTTCTTAGGAGCATGGTGAGTAGCAGACTTGTGGGGTTTTGGCCGAGGGGCTGCCAAGATCGGGCACTGATGTTTGGTTTTCTTTAATACAGCTGTCTGAGAGACACCAGCCTGGTGCCAGCAGGACCTTCCCAGCTGACGAGGTGGCCTTTCTTCACACCGGAGACCGACAGCACCAGCTGTGCGAGAGATAAGTAGAGGGCCACGACCCAGAGAGGGGATGCAAGCAGGGTGCTGGTTTGGGAATTACTGGGAGGGGTTTTTGAGTCCACTTTGGTGATAGGGGCTGTCCATGAGGCGACCCCTTAGGCCCCATAAAAGCAAAGCCTGACTTTTGATCACAGTGCTGATGTGCGCAGGGCAGAGCAGTCCCGGTGTGTATCGTGTCACTTGTCTTTTGTGTGTTATGTGTTGTTTGGATATGTCGTGTCCTTTACCTTAGGCCTTGGAGGGGCCTGTCAGAAACCCTGGCATCATTGTTAGCATCTGCGATCTCTGCATTTCTTGGCCTGGAATCCAGGCCATAGAACTTTGGCCTCAGGAGCTCAGACAGGCATCAGACTCTCTTGTCTCTTTAGAAGCATCCGGTCAGATGTCTTTTCAGGTCTTGTTCTGAGCTGTATGGACAGCTCTGCCCCGCCAGGATCCATTATGGCGGACTAGGACTCGAAAGAATGTGAGGGCAGGTAGAGGCTTCTGGCCGTAGGATTCTCGGGCATCCATCTTTGCAGTTTTTGGACTAAATCATTCAGTTTAGCATTCTCTTCCTCCAGGTTTCTCTGAGCCTCATCAGCTTGCCATTGGTCTTACCTCAGTCATCTAATTTTCTGTCCTTGTGCTCCTTGCAGTCATGCTTCTTGTCTCGAGATTTCTGTCCGTGTTGTGTCCCCGTTGTCTGTCACGTCCTGTCCTGTGTCACGGGTGTCAGCACACATTTGTGCCGGAGCTGCTCTGCCCTGCCGCATAGCCTGGTGCAATAGGAGAAATTCCGGGGACTTGGAGTTTGTAATGTGGGCTGTAGTTGGACTCTAGGTGGGATTTGTAGATGGACACAGGATATCTGGAGCTCTTAAGTTATCCTGCAACAGTTTGACTCTTGTCCTAACTTTCTTTCAGATGCAGAAGGATAAAATCCAGGGCAGAGCCCCCCATCCCAGGTGCGGGGATTGCCCCGAGCAGGTCAGTCACTGTTTGTCTCTGCAGAGGAAGCATAAATGGTGGCTGTTACAGCATTGTTCTTTGTCTCTCTTTTTAGGAAGTCAAGGCCGAGAGCAGCAGTCAAGGCCGAGTGTGCGAGGTGAGCATTGAATAGCATAGAGAAGCAGTTGTTATTGCTGATGTCTCAGTTTTAGTGCAGCTCTAAGCATCTCCTCTTGTTTTTTTTATTTTAGGTGGTCCACTTGCCATCTCTCCTGGCTGAGCATGCCTATGCCAGGTGGGTGAGAGCTTAAGGTATCGGTGTGGCATCCTTGTCAGATTTGGGAGGTTGTGTTTTCACAGTATCTCAGCATCCTTTTCCGCTTTGTTTCTTTGCAGGTGCTGTCGCTGCCCTAGGCACGCCAAGGAACGGAGGAGGGCAGGTGAGTCGGAGTTTAGGCAGGCTGACTCCTAGGTAAGCGTTACACAGCAGCCTGCTAAGCGTGTCCCTTTTCTCTTTGCAGGTCTCTTCCGGGCACCCTCCGGAGTCAAATCAAGATTTGAGGTGAGCCGTGGCAGCAGTGCGGAGGAGTCCTGGGAATTACTGTTTTTGAGGGCAATAGTCAGGTTTTCTGTTTTGTCTTAGGTACCCTGAGGAGGCTCGTAGCCCAAGCTTGGAAATGGCAGCACCGAAGCACACACGGAGAGCATCTCCACGTCCACGTCCGACCCAGGATGGATTTTGCCCGCTCCTCTTCTAAAAGCTAAGTGTCGGGGGCCAGTGGCTGGGAGAAGGGGAATAGCCTTTACTCTCACAGGAGGCAATTTGATGTCAGCTTAGTGGAGAGGTCTGTAGCGGGGCGGGCTCTCTGGAAGCAAAGGGAGAAGGTTTCCCCTCAGCGTTGCCAGAGCCTTTTCCGGGCAGGGCAGTTCCGACCCATCTCCACATCTTCGCGTACTTTGCGTTGTCCGCCTCTCTCGACTCGATGTCGTCAGGGATCTTTCCCCCGAGGAGCTCGCCTTCACGTCCGGAGCTACGGCCACGGTCACCCGGCAGTCGGCTTCCTTCTCTAGGCTCGCCGAGCCTCTCGAGCATCCTCTTAAGTGCTTTGGCACTAACTTGTTTTGACGAGTTACATTTCATCATCACTTGCCATCGTCATAGGGCTTCCTTTCCTTTGGCATCATCAGCCTCTGGCTCACCTTGGGCTACGCATCTCGGGTCCCTAAGGGGACAGTGCCAGGCAGTTGCCACTCGTCTCTGTGTTATGTCATTTGTGTCTATGTTATGTTGTCTGTGTCTGTGTTATGTAGTCTGTGTCCGTCATCTTCCACGTCACAGGTCCTTGTTACGTCTTGACGCTTTATCGGCACTATTCCGTGCCACGTAGGCCATATTCTACTCACGTTCCTTTCCGGATATCCCTTATTCCAGCATCTTTACATTTTTACTCTTTGAGACAGGAAGGGACAAGATCCTCAAAGGGACAAAATGTTCTCATCCGTCTTCCTTTTCACTACCGGCTTTGGTAGTGCCTTTTTTTCCATGCCATTCTCTTGGACTTCCCGAGGGAGCATCTTACACCCTCCTCACGTGACCGCAGGAGTTCGATAGGTTCCATCCTCCCAAGGGGTACAGGGCTCAAGAATTCATCTTCCAGAGAGCTATCTCAAGTCCTGGCTTACATTGCATGTACCTATGTTGGCTTATACTGTATGTACTTACACTGTGCGTACCTGTGTTGGCTTATACTGTATGTACTTACACTGTGTGTACCTGTGTTGGCTTATACTGTATGTACTTACACTGTGTGTACCTGTGTTGGCTTATACTGTATGTACTTATATTGTGTGTGCCTATGCTGGTTTATACTGTATGTACTTGTACTGTATGTACTTACACTGTGTGTACCTATGCTGGCTTATACTGTATGTACTTGTACTGTATGTACTTACACTGTGTGTACCTATGCTGGCTTATACTGTATGTACTTGTACTGTATGTACTTACACTGTGTGTACCTATGCTGGCTTATACTGTATGTACTTATATTGCGTCTGCCTATGCTGGTTTATACTGTATGTGCTTACACTGTACCACTTATGCTCGGAGCTGCCCTGCCCTGGCATGTAGTCACAGTTAGGTAGAAGAGTTTTAAAAACTTTACTGTTCATCTGTCTTTAGTGGGGTTTTGGGTAGAAAATTTATCGGTCAGAGCAGGGACAAGTCCTAGCTGTCAGATAGCCACTCATTGACCGCTTCCTGTTGTCTCACAGGTCCCCGAGGCTACCGATTTCCCGCGAATCTACCATTTGACGTCAAGGAGCGGCAGCCAGAAGAAGCGTGGAAGCGTGTTCTTCAGCGTCTCGAGTATGGGCCACACCAAGCATGTAAACGGGAAGAGCGTGAGTGACAGCATATGTCTGTCTGCGTGTGTGAGTGCATGCTGACTGGATTTAACCTTGTGTGTGTGACTTTTGCCTTTCAGGTTTTTCAACTCATTTTTAAATTTAGAATAAAAAATCCCCAGCCGGGGGGTTTTTTTTTTTTTTTCCCCCCGGCTGGGTTTTTTTTTCCCCGGTCCCGGTCGGTCTGCGAGGCGACATTCATCGCCAAAGTTTGGGCGCGGACCCTCCAGGGACCGGGGTTTTCGTCAGGCAGGAGGATATTTTTGGAGGCTCCCGGGAACCACGTTCCCGAGGAGGGGTGTGAGCGTGTGCCGAGGGTTAGCAGAGCAGTACAGGTGTGATTTAGCGTGGGTTTGTGTGTAAGCTGAAGGAAGTGTGTGTGTGTTGAAGGGTTCTAGGGTTGTAACCTTGTATGACTTTTGCTTTTCAGGTTTTTCAACTCATTTTTAAATTTAGAATAAAAAATCCCCAGCCGGGGGGTTTTTTTTTTTTTCCCCCCGGCTGGGTTTTTTTTTCCCCGGTCCCGGTCGGTCTGCGAGGCGACGTTCATCGCCAAAGTTTGGGCGCGGACCCTCCAGGGACCGGGGTTTTCGTCAGGCAGGAGGATATTTTTGGAGGCTCCCGGGAACCACGTTCCCGAGGAGGGGCGTGAGCGTGTGCCGAGGGTTAGCAGAGCAGTACAGGTGTGATTTAGCGTGGGTTTGTGTGTAAGCTGAAGGAAGTGTGTGTGTGTTGAAGGGTTCTAGGGTTGTAACCTTGTATGACTTTTGCTTTTCAGGTTTTTCAACTCATTTTTAAATTTAGAATAAAAAATCCCCAGCCGGGGGTTTTTTTTTTTCCCCCCGGCTGGGTTTTTTTTTCCCCGGTCCCGGTCGGTCTGCGAGGCGACGTTCATCGCCAAAGTTTGGGCGCGGACCCTCCAGGGACCGGGGTTTTCGTCAGGCAGGAGGATTTTTTGGAGGCTCCCGGGAACCAGGTTCCCGAGGAGGGGCGTGAGTGTGTGCCGAGGGTTAGCAGAGCAGTCGAGGTGTGATTTAGTGTGGGTTTGTGTGTAAGCTGAAGGAAGTGTGTGTGTGTTGAAGGGTTCTAGGGTTGTAACCTTGTATGACTTTTGCTTTTCAGGTTTTTCAACTCATTTTTAAATTTAGAATAAAAAATCCCCAGCCGGGGGGTTTTTTTTTTTTCCCCCCGGCTGGGTTTTTTTTTCCCCGGTCCCGGTCGGTCTGCGAGGCGACATTCATCGCCAAAGTTTGGGCGCGGACCCTCTAGGGACCGGGGTTTTCGTCAGGCAGGAGGAGTTTTTGGAGGCTCCCGGGAACCACGTTCCTGAGGAGCAATGATTGCTGGGGTGTAATTTAGCAGTTGTGATGGCAGTGATGGTGAGTTTGTGTGTAATGTGACGGGGGTGTTAATGGTAGATGAGTGTTGTTTTCTGTGTGCTTTTGTTGCTTTGGGTGTCCTGTAACAATGAATCAACCTGTAATGAAAATAGAAAAAGGTTATCATCCTGTGTTAGTATATGTTGTATTGCTCTGTATTGCATTTGCATTAACTGCTGTATTATTTTGCTGCATATTTTGCTGTATTTTTTGCTGTATTTTGCTGTATTGCATTTGTTGTAGCTGCTGCATTGCCCTGTATTGCTCTGTATGTAAACTAGACTTTTACCAGTGTGTCTTTGGATTGTATCTGCACTTGCATTTGTATATACTGTTTCCATGTATTTTGCTGATGTATAAATAAAAACATTCTTTTAATAAAGTTGAGTCACCCCTAATAAAGATACCCTCTGCCCTTCCTTCCCCCACTGTGGCTCCTGTCCTTTTTTTGGTGTGGTTTTGTCATTTCTTTCCACTGTATTTCTTCCTTTTGATCCTCACTATACTGTTCTATTTCTAACTTAACTTCCATCTATCTCTAACCATTTGTTTCTGTTTTGTTTGTAACTGCCAATGTCAGTCTTCTTGCTTCTCTTTCTCTCCGTGTTCTCCTTTTCCTGGGTTTGTGTTTTTTGCTCTTAGTCTTTTCCTTTTTCACCCCACTCCTCAGTTTTCACTTTCACTCTACTCCTAACCACTTTCTTTTCCCTCTAACTCCTGTCCTTCTTCAGTTTTACCACCCTCCTTTTCCTGTCTCACTCTGTCTTCCTGTTTTATTTTCTTCTCTGTCTTCTTGTCAGTTCTCTGTCTTTTCCTCTCTGTCTCTTCTCCCTCTCTCTGTCTCATGCTGTCTCCTCTGTCTCTGTTCTCTCCTCTTCTCTTCTTTCTCTGTCTTTGTCCTTGTTCTGTCCTCTATTCTCTGTCTTTTCTTCTCTCCCTCTGTTTTCCAACTCTTTTCTCTCTCCCTTTTTTCTTTGTTTCCCTGTCTTTTCTCCTTGCTTCTCTCTGTCTTTTCTCTCTCTTTTCTCTCTGCTTCTCTCTTTTCTCTCTGCTTTGTCTCTGCTTCTCTCTTTTCTCTCTGCTTTCTCTCTCCTTCTCTGTTTTCTCTCTTCTTCTCTCTGCTTTCTCTCTCTCTTTTCTCTCTCTCTCTTTTCTCTCTCCTCCTCTTTCTTGCTTTGTTTTCTAGCTTTAATTAGTTTAAAAAAGCAGCAGTAGAAACTTTCCGGCTCCCGGGGAGTAAAAGAAAAAAAACAATTTAAAAAAAGCAAACCATTTACTCCCCAGGAGCCTGAAATTTCCTACTGCTGCACCGGACATATAGTTTTTCTTCTTTTTACTATATACAGTATATAGGGATCCCACCTGTCAGCCATCAATACTAATCACTAGTCCCCGCCCCCATGCACACCCACCCTCCCCAGACCCACCCCCTGCAAGCCAGCACCCCACCCCATGCCACCCACCCATAGACAGTGCATTCACAGCACCACCTGCCGTTCACTCCCGAGTACTGCACAGACAGCGCCACCTGGTGTTTGCCGGCCGGTACTGCATGCACAGCGCCACCTGGTGTTTGCCGGCCGGTACTGCACGCACAGCGCCACCTGGTGTTTGCCGGCCGGTACTGCACGCACAGCGCCCCCTGCTGTCTGCTTATCAGTACTGCACCCACGTCGCGCCCCAATGACGTCATCAGCGCGACCCGCCCTAAAAAGGACCCCAGTGCACAGGCATCCCCACCAGTCGCCCGATCGAAACAGCACCACCCACCCCACGCCCCCCAGACCCCCGCACGCCACGCCGCCAGCCCCGCGCGAACCGGAACACCATTCCGGCCACGCACGACCCGCGAAAACCCCACAAAACCCCCCCAAAACCGAGAAAAAAATCCCGGTCCCAGCGGCCGCCATTTTGTCCCGAATGACGTCACCCGGCACGGCCGCCATCTTGCTTCCCATACCACGTGACCCCCCCTCGCGGCCGCCATCTTGTCCAGCGCACCACGTGACCCCCCCGCGGCCGCCATCTTGTTGCCGTAAATGACGTCACCCCCGCGTCCGCCATTTTGCCGTAAATGACGTCACAGAGCACGCGCCGCCATCTTGGCTCTCGGGTCACGTGACCCCCGGGCGCCGCCATCTTGTACGACACCACGTGACCACCAGAGGGCCGCCATCTTGGATGACATCACAGGGTCCGCCATCTTGGTTTCTCCGATCACGTGACCGCCGCCATCTTGGTCCCGGGTCACATGACTCAATGGGCGCCGCCATCTTGGATCCATGGTCACGTGACTCAATGGGCGCCGCCATCTTGGTTCTCTGATCACATGACCTCCTGGGCGCCGCCATCTTGCACGGCACCACGTGACCACTAGGAGGCCGCCATCTTGGATGACATCACAAAGTCCGCCATCTTGGTTTCTCCGATCACGTGACCGCCGCCATCTTGATTCCGGGTCACATAACTCCATGGGCGCCGCCATCTTGGGCCTCTGATCACGTGACCTACTGGGCGCCGCCATCTTGGATGACATCACAGGGTCCGCCATCTTGATCCCAGGTCACATGACCGCATGGGCGCCGCCATGTTGGATCCATGGTCACGTGACCTACTGGGCGCCGCCATGTTGGATGACATCACAGGGGACGCCATCTTGATCCCAGGTCACATGACTCCATGGGCGCCGCCATCTTGCACGACACCACGTGACCACTAGGAGGCCGCCATCTTGGATGACATCACAAGGGCGGCCATCTTGGATCCATGGTCACCCCCCGTGACAGCCGTCACGGCGGCCGCCATTTTCTAGGGTTAGGGTTAGGGTTAGGGTTAGGGTTAGGGTTAGGGTTAGGGTTAGGGTTAGGGTTAGGGTTAGGGTTAGGGTTAGGGTTAGGGTTAGGGTTAGGGTTAGGGTTAGGGTTAGGGTTAGGGTTAGGGTTAGGGTTAGGGTTAGGGTTAGGGTTAGGGTTAGGGTTAGGGTTAGGGTTAGGGTTAGGGTTAGGGTTAGGGTTAGGGTTAGGGTTAGGGTTAGGGTTAGGGTTAGGGTTAGGGTTAGGGTTAGGGTTAGGGTTAGGGTTAGGGTTAGGGTTAGGGTTAGGGTTAGGGTTAGGGTTAGGGTTAGGGTTAGGGTTAGGGTTAGGGTTAGGGTTAGGGTTAGGGTTAGGGTTAGGGTTAGGGTTAGGGTTAGGGTTAGGGTTAGGGTTAGGGTTAGGGTTAGGGTTAGGGTTAGGGTTAGGGTTAGGGTTAGGGTTAGGGTTAGGGTTAGGGTTAGGGTTAGGGTTAGGGTTAGGGTTAGGGTTAGGGTTAGGGTTAGGGTTAGGGTTAGGGTTAGGGTTAGGGTTAGGGTTAGGGTTAGGGTTAGGGTTAGGGTTAGGGTTAGGGTTAGGGTTAGGGTTAGGGTTAGGGTTAGGGTTAGGGTTAGGGTTAGGGTTAGGGTTAGGGTTAGGGTTAGGGTTAGGGTTAGGGTTAGGGTTAGGGTTAGGGTTAGGGTTAGGGTTAGGGTTAGGGTTAGGGTTAGGGTTAGGGTTAGGGTTAGGGTTAGGGTTAGGGTTAGGGTTAGGGTTAGGGTTAGGGTTAGGGTTAGGGTTAGGGTTAGGGTTAGGGTTAGGGTTAGGGTTAGGGTTAGGGTTAGGGTTAGGGTTAGGGTTAGGGTTAGGGTTAGGGTTAGGGTTAGGGTTAGGGTTAGGGTTAGGGTTAGGGTTAGGGTTAGGGTTAGGGTTAGGGTTAGGGTTAGGGTTAGGGTTAGGGTTAGGGTTAGGGTTAGGGTTAGGGTTAGGGTTAGGGTTAGGGTTAGGGTTAGGGTTAGGGTTAGGGTTAGGGTTAGGGTTAGGGTTAGGGTTAGGGTTAGGGTTAGGGTTAGGGTTAGGGTTAGGGTTAGGGTTAGGGTTAGGGTTAGGGTTAGGGTTAGGGTTAGGGTTAGGGTTAGGGTTAGGGTTAGGGTTAGGGTTAGGGTTAGGGTTAGGGTTAGGGTTAGGGTTAGGGTTAGGGTTAGGGTTAGGGTTAGGGTTAGGGTTAGGGTTAGGGTTAGGGTTAGGGTTAGGGTTAGGGTTAGGGTTAGGGTTAGGGTTAGGGTTAGGGTTAGGGTTAGGGTTAGGGTTAGGGTTAGGGTTAGGGTTAGGGTTAGGGTTAGGGTTAGGGTTAGGGTTAGGGTTAGGGTTAGGGTTAGGGTTAGGGTTAGGGTTAGGGTTAGGGTTAGGGTTAGGGTTAGGGTTAGGGTTAGGGTTAGGGTTAGGGTTAGGGTTAGGGTTAGGGTTAGGGTTAGGGTTAGGGTTAGGGTTAGGGTTAGGGTTAGGGTTAGGGTTAGGGTTAGGGTTAGGGTTAGGGTTAGGGTTAGGGTTAGGGTTAGGGTTAGGGTTAGGGTTAGGGTTAGGGTTAGGGTTAGGGTTAGGGTTAGGGTTAGGGTTAGGGTTAGGGTTAGGGTTAGGGTTAGGGTTAGGGTTAGGGTTAGGGTTAGGGTTAGGGTTAGGGTTAGGGTTAGGGTTAGGGTTAGGGTTAGGGTTAGGGTTAGGGTTAGGGTTAGGGTTAGGGTTAGGGTTAGGGTTAGGGTTAGGGTTAGGGTTAGGGTTAGGGTTAGGGTTAGGGTTAGGGTTAGGGTTAGGGTTAGGGTTAGGGTTAGGGTTAGGGTTAGGGTTAGGGTTAGGGTTAGGGTTAGGGTTAGGGTTAGGGTTAGGGTTAGGGTTAGGGTTAGGGTTAGGGTTAGGGTTAGGGTTAGGGTTAGGGTTAGGGTTAGGGTTAGGGTTAGGGTTAGGGTTAGGGTTAGGGTTAGGGTTAGGGTTAGGGTTAGGGTTAGGGTTAGGGTTAGGGTTAGGGTTAGGGTTAGGGTTAGGGTTAGGGTTAGGGTTAGGGTTAGGGTTAGGGTTAGGGTTAGGGTTAGGGTTAGGGTTAGGGTTAGGGTTAGGGTTAGGGTTAGGGTTAGGGTTAGGGTTAGGGTTAGGGTTAGGGTTAGGGTTAGGGTTAGGGTTAGGGTTAGGGTTAGGGTTAGGGTTAGGGTTAGGGTTAGGGTTAGGGTTAGGGTTAGGGTTAGGGTTAGGGTTAGGGTTAGGGTTAGGGTTAGGGTTAGGGTTAGGGTTAGGGTTAGGGTTAGGGTTAGGGTTAGGGTTAGGGTTAGGGTTAGGGTTAGGGTTAGGGTTAGGGTTAGGGTTAGGGTTAGGGTTAGGGTTAGGGTTAGGGTTAGGGTTAGGGTTAGGGTTAGGGTTAGGGTTAGGGTTAGGGTTAGGGTTAGGGTTAGGGTTAGGGTTAGGGTTAGGGTTAGGGTTAGGGTTAGGGTTAGGGTTAGGGTTAGGGTTAGGGTTAGGGTTAGGGTTAGGGTTAGGGTTAGGGTTAGGGTTAGGGTTAGGGTTAGGGTTAGGGTTAGGGTTAGGGTTAGGGTTAGGGTTAGGGTTAGGGTTAGGGTTAGGGTTAGGGTTAGGGTTAGGGTTAGGGTTAGGGTTAGGGTTAGGGTTAGGGTTAGGGTTAGGGTTAGGGTTAGGGTTAGGGTTAGGGTTAGGGTTAGGGTTAGGGTTAGGGTTAGGGTTAGGGTTAGGGTTAGGGTTAGGGTTAGGGTTAGGGTTAGGGTTAGGGTTAGGGTTAGGGTTAGGGTTAGGGTTAGGGTTAGGGTTAGGGTTAGGGTTAGGGTTAGGGTTAGGGTTAGGGTTAGGGTTAGGGTTAGGGTTAGGGTTAGGGTTAGGGTTAGGGTTAGGGTTAGGGTTAGGGTTAGGGTTAGGGTTAGGGTTAGGGTTAGGGTTAGGGTTAGGGTTAGGGTTAGGGTTAGGGTTAGGGTTAGGGTTAGGGTTAGGGTTAGGGTTAGGGTTAGGGTTAGGGTTAGGGTTAGGGTTAGGGTTAGGGTTAGGGTTAGGGTTAGGGTTAGGGTTAGGGTTAGGGTTAGGGTTAGGGTTAGGGTTAGGGTTAGGGTTAGGGTTAGGGTTAGGGTTAGGGTTAGGGTTAGGGTTAGGGTTAGGGTTAGGGTTAGGGTTAGGGTTAGGGTTAGGGTTAGGGTTAGGGTTAGGGTTAGGGTTAGGGTTAGGGTTAGGGTTAGGGTTAGGGTTAGGGTTAGGGTTAGGGTTAGGGTTAGGGTTAGGGTTAGGGTTAGGGTTAGGGTTAGGGTTAGGGTTAGGGTTAGGGTTAGGGTTAGGGTTAGGGTTAGGGTTAGGGTTAGGGTTAGGGTTAGGGTTAGGGTTAGGGTTAGGGTTAGGGTTAGGTTAGGGTTAGGGTTAGGGTTAGGGTTAGGGTTAGGGTTAGGGTTAGGGTTAGGGTTAGGGTTAGGGTTAGGGTTAGGGTTAGGGTTAGGGTTAGGGTTAGGGTTAGGGTTAGGGTTAGGGTTAGGGTTAGGGTTAGGGTTAGGGTTAGGGTTAGGGTTAGGGTTAGGGTTAGGGTTAGGGTTAGGGTTAGGGTTAGGGTTAGGGTTAGGGTTAGGGTTAGGGTTAGGGTTAGGGTTAGGGTTAGGGTTAGGGTTAGGGTTAGGGTTAGGGTTAGGGTTAGGGTTAGGGTTAGGGTTAGGGTTAGGGTTAGGGTTAGGGTTAGGGTTAGGGTTAGGGTTAGGGTTAGGGTTAGGGTTAGGGTTAGGGTTAGGGTTAGGGTTAGGGTTAGGGTTAGGGTTAGGGTTAGGGTTAGGGTTAGGGTTAGGGTTAGGGTTAGGGTTAGGGTTAGGGTTAGGGTTAGGGTTAGGGTTAGGGTTAGGGTTAGGGTTAGGGTTAGGGTTAGGGTTAGGGTTAGGGTTAGGGTTAGGGTTAGGGTTAGGGTTAGGGTTAGGGTTAGGGTTAGGGTTAGGGTTAGGGTTAGGGTTAGGGTTAGGGTTAGGGTTAGGGTTAGGGTTAGGGTTAGGGTTAGGGTTAGGGTTAGGGTTAGGGTTAGGGTTAGGGTTAGGGTTAGGGTTAGGGTTAGGGTTAGGGTTAGGGTTAGGGTTAGGGTTAGGGTTAGGGTTAGGGTTAGGGTTAGGGTTAGGGTTAGGGTTAGGGTTAGGGTTAGGGTTAGGGTTAGGGTTAGGGTTAGGGTTAGGGTTAGGGTTAGGGTTAGGGTTAGGGTTAGGGTTAGGGTTAGGGTTAGGGTTAGGGTTAGGGTTAGGGTTAGGGTTAGGGTTAGGGTTAGGGTTAGGGTTAGGGTTAGGGTTAGGGTTAGGGTTAGGGTTAGGGTTAGGGTTAGGGTTAGGGTTAGGGTTAGGGTTAGGGTTAGGGTTAGGTTAGGGTTAGGGTTAGGGTTAGGGTTAGGGTTAGGGTTAGGGTTAGGGTTAGGGTTAGGGTTAGGGTTAGGGTTAGGGTTAGGGTTAGGGTTAGGGTTAGGGTTAGGGTTAGGGTTAGGGTTAGGGTTAGGGTTAGGGTTAGGGTTAGGGTTAGGGTTAGGGTTAGGGTTAGGGTTAGGGTTAGGGTTAGGGTTAGGGTTAGGGTTAGGGTTAGGGTTAGGGTTAGGGTTAGGGTTAGGGTTAGGGTTAGGGTTAGGGTTAGGGTTAGGGTTAGGGTTAGGGTTAGGGTTAGGGTTAGGGTTAGGGTTAGGGTTAGGGTTAGGGTTAGGGTTAGGGTTAGGGTTAGGGTTAGGGTTAGGGTTAGGGTTAGGGTTAGGGTTAGGGTTAGGGTTAGGGTTAGGGTTAGGGTTAGGGTTAGGGTTAGGGTTAGGGTTAGGGTTAGGGTTAGGGTTAGGGTTAGGGTTAGGGTTAGGGTTAGGGTTAGGGTTAGGGTTAGGGTTAGGGTTAGGGTTAGGGTTAGGGTTAGGGTTAGGGTTAGGGTTAGGGTTAGGGTTAGGGTTAGGGTTAGGGTTAGGGTTAGGGTTAGGGTTAGGGTTAGGGTTAGGGTTAGGGTTAGGGTTAGGGTTAGGGTTAGGGTTAGGGTTAGGGTTAGGGTTAGGGTTAGGGTTAGGGTTAGGGTTAGGGTTAGGGTTAGGGTTAGGGTTAGGGTTAGGGTTAGGGTTAGGGTTAGGGTTAGGGTTAGGGTTAGGGTTAGGGTTAGGGTTAGGGTTAGGGTTAGGGTTAGGGTTAGGGTTAGGGTTAGGGTTAGGGTTAGGGTTAGGGTTAGGGTTAGGGTTAGGGTTAGGGTTAGGGTTAGGGTTAGGGTTAGGGTTAGGGTTAGGGTTAGGGTTAGGGTTAGGGTTAGGGTTAGGGTTAGGGTTAGGGTTAGGGTTAGGGTTAGGGTTAGGGTTAGGGTTAGGGTTAGGGTTAGGGTTAGGGTTAGGGTTAGGGTTAGGGTTAGGGTTAGGGTTAGGGTTAGGGTTAGGGTTAGGGTTAGGGTTAGGGTTAGGGTTAGGGTTAGGGTTAGGGTTAGGGTTAGGGTTAGGGTTAGGGTTAGGGTTAGGGTTAGGGTTAGGGTTAGGGTTAGGGTTAGGGTTAGGGTTAGGGTTAGGGTTAGGGTTAGGGTTAGGGTTAGGGTTAGGGTTAGGGTTAGGGTTAGGGTTAGGGTTAGGGTTAGGGTTAGGGTTAGGGTTAGGGTTAGGGTTAGGGTTAGGGTTAGGGTTAGGGTTAGGGTTAGGGTTAGGGTTAGGGTTAGGGTTAGGGTTAGGGTTAGGGTTAGGGTTAGGGTTAGGGTTAGGGTTAGGGTTAGGGTTAGGGTTAGGGTTAGGGTTAGGGTTAGGGTTAGGGTTAGGGTTAGGGTTAGGGTTAGGGTTAGGGTTAGGGTTAGGGTTAGGGTTAGGGTTAGGGTTAGGGTTAGGGTTAGGGTTAGGGTTAGGGTTAGGGTTAGGGTTAGGGTTAGGGTTAGGGTTAGGGTTAGGGTTAGGGTTAGGGTTAGGGTTAGGGTTAGGGTTAGGGTTAGGGTTAGGGTTAGGGTTAGGGTTAGGGTTAGGGTTAGGGTTAGGGTTAGGGTTAGGGTTAGGGTTAGGGTTAGGGTTAGGGTTAGGGTTAGGGTTAGGGTTAGGGTTAGGGTTAGGGTTAGGGTTAGGGTTAGGGTTAGGGTTAGGGTTAGGGTTAGGGTTAGGGTTAGGGTTAGGGTTAGGGTTAGGGTTAGGGTTAGGGTTAGGGTTAGGGTTAGGGTTAGGGTTAGGGTTAGGGTTAGGGTTAGGGTTAGGGTTAGGGTTAGGGTTAGGGTTAGGGTTAGGGTTAGGGTTAGGGTTAGGGTTAGGGTTAGGGTTAGGGTTAGGGTTAGGGTTAGGGTTAGGGTTAGGGTTAGGGTTAGGGTTAGGGTTAGGGTTAGGGTTAGGGTTAGGGTTAGGGTTAGGGTTAGGGTTAGGTTAGGGTTAGGGTTAGGGTTAGGGTTAGGGTTAGGGTTAGGGTTAGGGTTAGGGTTAGGGTTAGGGTTAGGGTTAGGGTTGTTTAGGGTTAGGGTTAGGGTTAGGGTTAGGGTTAGGGTTAGGGTTAGGGTTAGGGTTAGGGTTAGGGTTAGGGTTAGGGTTAGGGTTAGGGTTAGGGTTAGGGTTAGGGTTAGGGTTAGGGTTAGGGTTAGGGTTAGGGTTAGGGTTAGGGTTAGGGTTAGGGTTAGGGTTAGGGTTAGGGTTAGGGTTAGGGTTAGGGTTAGGGTTAGGGTTAGGGTTAGGGTTAGGGTTAGGGTTAGGGTTAGGGTTAGGGTTAGGGTTAGGGTTAGGGTTAGGGTTAGGGTTAGGGTTAGGGTTAGGGTTAGGGTTAGGGTTAGGGTTAGGGTTAGGGTTAGGGTTAGGGTTAGGGTTAGGGTTAGGGTTAGGGTTAGGGTTAGGGTTAGGGTTAGGGTTAGGGTTAGGGTTAGGGTTAGGGTTAGGGTTAGGGTTAGGGTTAGGGGTTAGGGTTAGGGTTAGGGTTAGGGTTAGGGTTAGGGTTAGGGTTAGGGTTAGGGTTAGGGTTAGGGTTAGGGTTAGGGTTAGGGTTAGGGTTAGGGTTAGGGTTAGGGTTAGGGTTAGGGTTAGGGTTAGGGTTAGGGTTAGGGTTAGGGTTAGGGTTAGGGTTAGGGTTAGGGTTAGGGTTAGGGTTAGGGTTAGGGTTAGGGTTAGGGTTAGGGTTAGGGTTAGGGTTAGGGTTAGGGTTAGGGTTAGGGTTAGGGTTAGGGTTAGGGTTAGGGTTAGGGTTAGGGTTAGGGTTAGGGTTAGGGTTAGGGTTAGGGTTAG
This sequence comes from Molothrus aeneus, assembly GCF_037042795.1. Taxonomy (NCBI): domain Eukaryota; kingdom Metazoa; phylum Chordata; class Aves; order Passeriformes; family Icteridae; genus Molothrus; species Molothrus aeneus. The sequence continues at coordinate 4,918 of NC_089675.1, read as the reverse complement.
GGTTAGGGTTAGGGTTAGGGTTAGGGTTAGGGTTAGGGTTAGGGTTAGGGTTAGGGTTAGGGTTAGGGTTAGGGTTAGGGTTAGGGTTAGGGTTAGGGTTAGGGTTAGGGTTAGGGTTAGGGTTAGGGTTAGGGTTAGGGTTAGGGTTAGGGTTAGGGTTAGGGTTAGGGTTAGGGTTAGGGTTAGGGTTAGGGTTAGGGTTAGGGTTAGGGTTAGGGTTAGGGTTAGGGTTAGGGTTAGGGTTAGGGTTAGGGTTAGGGTTAGGGTTAGGGTTAGGGTTAGGGTTAGGGTTAGGGTTAGGGTTAGGGTTAGGGTTAGGGTTAGGGTTAGGGTTAGGGTTAGGGTTAGGGTTAGGGTTAGGGTTAGGGTTAGGGTTAGGGTTAGGGTTAGGGTTAGGGTTAGGGTTAGGGTTAGGGTTAGGGTTAGGGTTAGGGTTAGGGTTAGGGTTAGGTTAGGGTTAGGGTTAGGGTTAGGGTTAGGGTTAGGGTTAGGGTTAGGGTTAGGGTTAGGGTTAGGGTTAGGGTTAGGGTTAGGGTTAGGGTTAGGGTTAGGGTTAGGGTTAGGGTTAGGGTTAGGGTTAGGGTTAGGGTTAGGGTTAGGGTTAGGGTTAGGGTTAGGGTTAGGGTTAGGGTTAGGGTTAGGGTTAGGGTTAGGGTTAGGGTTAGGGTTAGGGTTAGGGTTAGGGTTAGGGTTAGGGTTAGGGTTAGGGTTAGGTTAGGGTTAGGGTTAGGGTTAGGGTTAGGGTTAGGGTTAGGGTTAGGGTTAGGGTTAGGGTTAGGGTTAGGGTTAGGGTTAGGGTTAGGGTTAGGGTTAGGGTTAGGGTTAGGGTTAGGGTTAGGGTTAGGGTTAGGGTTAGGTTAGGGTTAGGGTTAGGGTTAGGGTTAGGGTTAGGGTTAGGGGTAGGGTTAGGGTTAGGGTTAGGGTTAGGGTTAGGGTTAGGGTTAGGGTTAGGGTTAGGGTTAGGGTTAGGGTTAGGGTTAGGGTTAGGGTTAGGGTTAGGGTTAGGGTTAGGGTTAGGGTTAGGGTTAGGGTTAGGGTTAGGGTTAGGGTTAGGGTTAGGTTAGGGTTAGTTAGGGTTAGGGTTAGGGTTAGGGTTAGGGTTAGGGTGTTAGGGTTAGGGTTAGGGTTAGGGTTAGGGTTAGGTTAGGGTTAGGGTTAGGGTTAGGGTTAGGGTTAGGGTTAGGGTTAGGGTTAGGGTTAGGGTTAGGGTTAGGGTTAGGGTTAGGGTTAGGGTTAGGGTTAGGGTTAGGGTTAGGGTTAGGGTTAGGGTTAGGGTTAGGGTTAGGGTTAGGGTTAGGGTTAGGGTTAGGGTTAGGGTTAGGGTTAGGGTTAGGGTTAGGGTTAGGGTTAGGGTTAGGGTTAGGGTTAGGGTTAGGGTTAGGGTTAGGGTTAGGGTTAGGGTTAGGGTTAGGGTTAGGGTTAGGGTTAGGGTTAGGGTTAGGGTTAGGGTTAGGGTTAGGGTTAGGGTTAGGGTTAGGGTTAGGGTTAGGGTTAGGGTTAGGGTTAGGGTTAGGTTAGGGTTAGGGTTAGGGTTAGGGTTAGGGTTAGGGTTAGGGTTAGGGTTAGGTTAGGGTTAGGGTTAGGGTTAGGGTTAGGGTTAGGGTTAGGGTTAGGGTTAGGTTAGGGTTAGGGTTAGGGTTAGGTTAGGTTAGGGTTAGGGTTAGGGTTAGGGTTAGGGTTAGGGTTAGGGTTAGGGTTAGGGTTAGGGTTAGGGTTAGGGTTAGGGTTAGGGTTAGGGTTAGGGTTAGGGTTAGGGTTAGGGTTAGGGTTAGGGTTAGGGTTAGGGTTAGGGTTAGGGTTAGGGTTAGGGTTAGGGTTAGGGTTAGGGTTAGGGTTAGGGTTAGGGTTAGGGTTAGGGTTAGGGTTAGGGTTAGGGTTAGGGTTAGGGTTAGGGTTAGGGTTAGGGTTAGGGTTAGGGTTAGGGTTAGGGTTAGGGTTAGGGTTAGGGTTAGGGTTAGGGTTAGGGTTAGGGTTAGGGTTAGGGTTAGGGTTAGGGTTAGGGTTAGGGTTAGGGTTAGGGTTAGGGTTAGGGTTAGGGTTAGGGTTAGGGTTAGGGTTAGGGTTAGGGTTAGGGTTAGGGTTAGGGTTAGGGTTAGGGTTAGGGTTAGGGTTAGGGTTAGGGTTAGGGTTAGGGTTAGGGTTAGGGTTAGGGTTAGGGTTAGGGTTAGGGTTAGGGTTAGGGTTAGGGTTAGGGTTAGGGTTAGGGTTAGGGTTAGGGTTAGGGTTAGGGTTAGGGTTAGGGTTAGGGTTAGGGTTAGGGTTAGGGTTAGGGTTAGGGTTAGGGTTAGGGTTAGGGTTAGGGTTAGGGTTAGGGTTAGGGTTAGGGTTAGGGTTAGGGTTAGGGTTAGGGTTAGGGTTAGGGTTAGGGTTAGGGTTCGGGTTAGGGTTAGGGTTAGGGTTAGGGTTAGGGTTAGGGTT